>NC_050194.1:17320787-17488287 GCF_008315115.2 Sander lucioperca | reverse complement strand
GACAGCTAATTATTTTAACACACTGACATTTGCCCTACTAAACGTCAGGTCTTTGGCAGGAAAATAATCTTTAATAAATAATTTTATTATTAAGCACAATCTTGATTTTACGTTTTTAACTGAAACCTGGTTGGACCATAATAACAGTGCTGCTGTTCTTATCGAGTCAGCTCCCCCTAGCTTCAGTTTTATGAGTGAGCATAGAATGAATAAGAAAGGAGGTGGAGTCGCCATTTTCTTTAATGACTCATTCCAATGTATGCAAATATCTTATGGAAATTTTGCTTCTTTTGAATATGTGGCTCTTCAGCTAAGGTCCTCCCCTTGATCTATATTTCTAAATATCTACAGGCCACCTAAATACTGTGCAACCTTCTTCGATGACTTCAATGAACTGCTCTCAATAATCTATAAACATCTATAACCACCACTGATAGGGTGGTTCAGCAGTGCAGTGCTGCGTCATAAAGACAACAAATAACTGAATTATTTTGGTATTATTATTGTTTAGTACAAGGAGAACAAATAATTGATCAATCATGAAAAGTTAAATAAAGTATTTGAGTATACTGGGTTAAAAAAAATGGATATTATATTATATATATTATTGTATTTTATCTGTTTTAAATGTTTTATTCGTTTTTTGCTTTTTAATGTTTTATGTTTTATGTAAAGCACTTTGAATTGCCCTGTTGCTGAAATGTGCTATATAAATAAAATTGCCTTGCCTTGCCTTGGCATTTTAAACTCTGGTCGATTTGTGAGGACTATGGTTAACCTTTTCTCAGATCTCTGCAGGGTAAATCCAGACAGCTAGCTAGACTATTTGTCCAATCTGAGTTTTCTGTTGCATGACTAAAACAACTTTTGAACGTACATGTTCCACCAAAACAAGTTTCTTCCCCAGGCTATTTTGCAGAGGCGCCGTTGCTCCATACGACGCTTAGCGCCTCCAAAGATGATTGTGATTGGTTTAAAGAAATGCCAATAAACCAATTCAATTCAATTCAATTCAATTTTATTTATAGTATCAAATCATAACAAGAGTTATCTCGAGACACTTTACAGATTACAGAGACCACACTCTATAATTTACAAAGCCCCAACAATTCCAATAGTTCCCCCAAGAGCAAGCATTAGCAGTGACTATTGCGACAGTGGCGAGGAAAAACTCCCTTTTAGGAAGAAACCTCGGCAGACCCAGACTCTTGGTGGGCGGTGTCTGACAGTTGGGGTTATGACGGTACGGGATGTAGCGTGGCACAGCAGAGCATGGGTGGACGCGGTGGACGCAGCAGGACGTAGCTGGGCATTGCAGGGAATCGCAGAGCGTAGCAGGGTGCAGCAGGTCCATAGCCACAGCTGCACCCAAGACCCAGGTCTTGGTGTCACCCTAATCCGAGGCGATGTTCTGGGCGAAGAAGAAACATAAGGACTCCGGGGAGTAAACTCCCCAGAGCTAGGTTAGTAACAAGCACTTCTGAGACAGGATGTGCATAAAAGGAAACAAAAGAAAAGAGCGTGTCATAAGAAGGAACTTCCTCGGCAGTCTAGAATTATAACAGCATAACTAGGAGAGGCACTATATTATTGATTATACGATAGGTAAATCTGATGACTGTAAAGAGAAGCAGAGAAAAGCAGGGGTGCTGTGTCTGCAGCTATACACCCTGCCCCGCCGGTCTTCACTGCACCTCCTCACTCCCTAACTATAAGCTTTATCAAAGAGGAGAGTTTTCAGTTTAGTCTTAAATGTAGCGACGGTGTCTGCCCCCCGAACCCAGATTGGGAGCTGGTTCCACAGGAGAGGAGCCTGATAGCTGAAGGCTCTGCCTCCCATTCTACTTTTAGAGACTCTAGGAACCACAAGTAACTCTGCATTCTGGGAGCGTAGTGCTCTAGTGGGACAATAAGGTACTAAGAGGTCCTCAAGATATGAAGGAGCTTGACCATTTAGAGCTTTATAGGTCAGAAGAAGGATTTTAAATTTAATCCTGGATTTTACAGGAAGCCAATGGAGAGAAGCTAATACAGGAGAAATATGATCTCTTTTCTTAGTTCTTGTCAGAACACGCACTGCAGCATTCTGGATCAGCTGGAGAGTCCTAAGGGACTTATTTGAGCATCCTGATAATAAGGAATTACAGTAGTCCAGCCTGGAAGTAACGAATGCATGGACTAGTTTTTCAGCATCGTTTTGAGATAGGATGTTCCTAATTTTAGCAATGTTACGAAGGTGAAAAAAGGCTGTTCTAGAGGTTTGTTTTAGATGGGCGTTAAAGGATCAAAAATAACTCCTAGATTTCTGACAGTAGTACTGGAGGCCAGGGCAATGCCATCCAGAGTAATTATATCTTCGGCTAATGAGGTTCGTAGGTGTTTCGGGCCCAGCACAATAACTTCAGTTTTGTTTGAGTTTAACATCAGGAAATTGTAGGCCATCCATGATTTTATATCTTTAATGCAAGCTTTAGCTAGCTGGCTGGTTTCGTCTGGCTTGATTGACAGATATAATTGGGTGTCATCCGCATAACAGTGAAAGTTAATTGATTTTCCTAATAATATTGCCTAGAGGAAGCATATATAAGGAGAATAGAATTGGTCCAAGCACTGAGCCTTGAGGAACGCCATGGTTAATTTTAGCGTAATTGGAGGGTTTATTGTTGTTTATTGTTTATTGTTAAAACCCTCCAAGCACGTTTCTCTCCCATCCCGGAATGCTGTGTGGACTAACCAGACCCTCCTTCGCAGCGCTGTGGCGGAAGGTCTGGCAATGCTACACCACTCACAATGCAACTTGACCTTCAATTTCAAATTGTACTCCTTTACACTTCATGTTTCTGAAAAAAGTAATCACATTACTGTAACATTACTGCCCATCACTGATAGAAGAGGTATTCTGACTTTCTCCCTCTGAGAGGTGATCAACCTCTGTTCTGTACATTGTCACATTAATGTTAGTGTCACCACAAGACAGATATCTGTGAAATGTATTACTGATGTGTTTGTAAATATGAGATCATTAGTGTACTGAGAAATCGGGGAGTGGGGGGGAGTCAGGCAGGTGGAAGCTCAGCAGCCGAGCAGGAGAAATCCATCCTCAAGTTATATTCCTTTCTCAAACCTAGCTCTTGCATTTTACATTTCTAGTCCTACTTGTTTACTAGTATATGATTTTTGTTCCTGTGGATAACTGGACGAACTCTGATGCGAACAACAAGCAGCTAAAGTAGACATTGATTGCAGAGAAATGTGTCAGTGCTCTAAAAACATCAGAGGAAAACAGTGTGTCAGTTCCTTGGAAAAACAGCACTGCACTCACCAATTTGCACCAACAAAAACACAAGAGGCACCCATTGTAAAAGAGATCTCAGTACACCAGAATGCAATGAAGCAACATGTTGCATTTTCAATAAAGGGGCACAGCTCTTGGTCTGCTATCGATATTGCACAGCTCTACAAGATATACCTGCGGCAAGTTCACACATGGGGGTTTGGTGAGTTATTCTGTGAAAAGCAAGGAATCACTAACTGACGGTGGATGTTTACGAGTAAAGTAGATAGACAGATGATAGATTGATGAGCATGAGCATCCAAGGTTGTATTTTTGTATTACACACTTAGATTGTGTATATTGATATCTGTCAGAGAAGTAAATTATCACAAGAGGGAATCACTAAGCTAAACTCCTTTGATGAAAAATAACTGAAGAGATTCACATGACCTTAAAAGACATGACATTTCCCAGTTGAGCTGTAACCCATCCTCTACGATAAAAAAGAGGAGAGCATCTTACTTAAATGTCACAGAGCTGGATGGACTAGCTCTGATATTGTTAAACTGCCATCTTGGTGAGATGCTTTTTTTTTTATTAGCGCATATGAAACCGCAATGCAATTTACTGTGGTATCTCATTAAGTCCTATAATATCTTGCTAATAATTAAACACTCACATTTAGTGGAAAATGAACCGGCAGAGGAGATCACAAGCCTGGGATTCTGACAAACACAGTATGCTTTGACTATAATTGACTTTTCACTCTGCCCTGGAGTTACAGGAGAATAATGGGGCTGGAAATAGCTAGTTAACCTCCTGTCAGGTAATACATAAAAGGAAAACAAAAGCAGCACTGCAATATTCCTACACCTTCTCCTCTGAGAGGGAACAGAGGGATGTCAAGGTGGGAATTGTTACACTAAGTGATTTTATTAAGTGGAACACCTACTGTGAGCTCAATCTGCCACGCAGAGATTGTTTGACGCAAATTATACATAATTCCCAGTGCATGACAAAACATCTATAACCACCACTGATAGGGTGGTTCAGCAGCGCAGCGCTGCGTCATAAAGACAACAAATAACTGAATTATTTTGGCATTATTATTGTTTAGTACAAGGAGAACAAATAATTGATCAATCATGAAAAGTTAAATAAAGTGTTTGAGTATACTGGGTTAAAAAAAATGGATATTAAACATTTTTTTTTAGCATTGATGGGTTCAAATAAAAGATTTACATACTGAAAAGATGGTTGTAATATTACATTGTTTTGTTTTATTTTATACTCTTTATTGATCCCATTGGGGAAATCACAATTTACACTCTGTTGTTATTACACACTACACACAGGCCTGAAATACACACACACACACACACACACACACACACACACACACACGCACACACACACACACACACACACACACATGCTCAGGTCCTTTACATGCACTAATGGAGAGATTTCACAGTGAGTGGGCTGCGACTGCTGAACAGGCGCTCTGAGCAGTTGGGTTGTGGAGGGGGAGGGAAGGGGTTCAGTGCCTTGCTCAAGAGCACTTTGGCAGTGCCCAGGAGGTGAACTAGCATCTCTCCAGCTACCAGTCCACACTCCGTACTTCAGTCCGTACGGGCTCTTGAACCAGCTGGTTCCAATCCGGGTCCCAACCCAACTCCCTACAGACTGAGCTACTGCCACCCCCAAATATGTCTCTTGTAATGTTGTGTACTAAGAGTAAATATGATATTTGGTAAAAGGATGATGATTTTTTTTGTATTCTTGGTGATCTACAGGTCACATAACTGATCAATAGACTGCATGTAAGGAAACTGGAAACAGCCTCAGACAACATCCTGATCAAGGAGAGCTAGTCGAAAATGTTTGGTGAATTGTGCAGCGAGTTTTAATTTTGATGATTAATTTAATTAACAAAATCAACAAAACATGGGACTTTGACACGGGATACCTGATTGTTTTCTGTTTCCTATCGACAGTCAACTTAGTTTTTTTAACCATGACCCTTCCTTAACCCTAACCACATCTTCATTATTTTAACCATGACCACAAAGGTCTCCAAACTATGTAACCATTTTAATGGTTGTTTTTCTAACCTTCACAAGTACCTACCATACCAAAACCATGATCTTCACCGAACCCTAACCACATCGTTTTATGGCTAACCCTAACCCAACCTTAACCAGAGAGTTGTCATATAATAAAACGGATTTTCTTTTAGTCAGACTGGTTTTTAAAAAGCCTTACAAACTGTGTAATAGATGAAGACTTACATTTCAACCGATTTCTCACATGTACTGTAGTCCAGCTTTATGGAAGTGCATTTCTAAATGCCCATTTCATTGATTAAAAGACTGGAAGAAAATCAAGCAAATTATTATTTTATTAAATGTTCGATATATTAAACAGAAAACATTCTGCTGCTTTTCTCTGATGTATATTTTTGTAAAGTAATTGTAAAGTAAAATATTTTTGTTGTGGTGTAATATTTCAGTGCCACCTTGGCATTTTTCAAAAATTGATTTTGGATTCTGCAGGCCAAACTACTAATTGATTAATCAAACAATAATAACAATAATAATAATAAACTGATTAATTGTTAATGAATCATCACTGTAGCAGCATCTCTGTTGTGATGTTCTTTAAACAAGCATGATTCTATTTGTGCCTTTCGGTTAACTCGAGGCAGTATTATATTTGCTGCATGTCAGTGTTGCAGTGATCATGTTATTCCTCTCAGTATATAGCAGCAAAGGAAACATGTTGTCAACCCCTTGCCTCTTTCTCTCTCTGCACTGTCTCCCTCTGTCTCTCCCACTTCTTCATTGCCCATGGCCTGAGGGAACAGTTGGCTTTCTGAACACTCTTCCCCCTTTGTGAGCACACATTGATTGGCTCTCCGCTCCCCCAAAAGCAGAGCAGCATGGGGTGCCGGCAGCCAGCTTTCTGCTGGTGCTGCTCAAAAAAGTCTGAAGGAAAAAACAAGGGGAGGAAATCATCAGAAGGCTTTACCACAACCTGTCTAGGTATGTCTGTTCTCTTTCTATCTGCCTCTCCTGCTGTAATGAGAATCAATGGGGGTTATCGCATTTCCCTCATGTCTTTTTGTCAAATGGAGTGCAATGGTTGCCTCCTGTTTGCAGAGCTCTGTCCTCCTCCTCATTGCCCTGCTGATTCCCTCCATCCTTTGCAATCCTTTTTGTTGACCCCCCCAATATAACACAGTTGTTTGGGGAGGGATGAACCTAAGGGGCTTGGTAAAATGAAAGCACAAAAGCTGTCGTCTGCAGCTATAATTTAAGTCACATTTTCATGTTTCAGCAAAAGAAAGTAGAGCAAAATATGCCAGCACAGCTCTTGGACATCGCAGTAAATAGACCCCTGGGAATGCATGACTCCAACACTATCTCTCTCCATATTTTCGGACATACCACCGAGCAGCATGAGCTCTCTGTCCACGACAGAGTAAAGTGTGCACTGTGAACACATTTGGACTGGAACAAAGCCAGCGGTTGGTTGGCTGCGGAGGATGTGGGTTGGTCTCCGGAGCCTGTCGGTTGTTCATTCATACACCAGGTGGAAACTGTAAATGAAAATGCAGACATCTCCCTGCCTACACTTTCAAAGATCACATTGTGCTGTTTTTATGTAAGGAGCAGCAGACGTGCGGGGTGCAGGTCCAGCATTGACGATGTGTTTTGTAATTCTCTGAAAAAGGGTTTGTCTACACGTGGCAAATATAATCTCAAGTGAAGAAAAGTATGAGTGAAGACATGCAAGAATATTTACGTAGTTGAAACTTGGGTCTTAAACAAAAAGTTGATCTAACTTATTCAGATTTAACTCACAAAATCAGGCAGCATCGTTGTTTCTACATCCAAACTAACATGGTGAAAACTAATGCTGCTCTGTACAGTCCATTCATCTTCATGACAGCCATCTGGCCCACGACCTAGGCTACTAGACAATATGGGCTTTTATGGGGTGTTACACTGAAATGTAACAAACCATGTTTGAAAGGAAGTTTCATTGTAATGCTATCACTCAGCATGCTTTGACAAATATAGGCAGGGAAACACTCTGGATGAGTTATCAGTCAACCCTGTCTCCTAAAAATGACGTTCAAATCCGGTATCCTGCGTGTGATCAGGTTCAGATACAAACACATTGTGGTTATGGTTGGGGACAGATTGTGGTTTTACATGAATGTCACCACATTGATATTTTAAATATTTTATTAAGATGACAATCTTAGCATCTTTGTGCTTTGACCTGCGTAATCACGCCTACGTTGCCACAAGCGTGGTCAACTGAGGGAAAATGCAGAGCTGGGTGATAACTTTCTGTAGGTACATCATTACGAGCGACCCCTTTCACATTAAACAGTTATTTTTTTCCCATTGTTGATATAAAAATCTGAATCAGTGCAGCTTTATAATCAGCAAAGTGATTCATAATATCCACCTCTAAAGCTTTATGGTGTCTAATCCGCCTCTGTTGTCAGGAGAAGTCAACATGGGTCGAGTACAGAAACTTAATTCAGAAAAGGCTGACGATGAAACCCACGTACGTCTCGCTGTGGTTTGACAGTGTTAACCACCGCACCAGCACGCCCCTGGCAGTAAAGCATGTTGGGTAAATATGATGTCACACTAAGTTTGCACTGTTGAACATGACCTGAGTCTGATTTAAAACAAAAACAAAAAAACATTTCACAGTTTTTTGACTGAGTCTCTTTGACCCAGTTGTGATAAGGACAAGCTCCCATCTATATTTGGACCAGTGTTTTCTGTCTCTCTCGGCATACATCACAGACGTCACATGTTTTGAGAGAGAAGGTGTCACAACACTGTGATCACAGGTCTGACAGGGTGATCCCTTTCAGAACATCCGAATGGAACACTACAGGGAAGATTTTCATAGCATAATGGTCAGATATTCTGTAGAACATTTTTAAAGTAGATGAAGTAACGTTTTTATATCATTGGGTGAAACATGCATCACATCCTTAAATATGGAATGTGTGGCTAACTGACCTGGAATTTTAACTGTTGTAGCTCAGACCAGGAAAAGGAAAAGTACTTTGGTGACTCACATATTTCACAACAAAAGAAATTTGCCTCAAGAACACCTGTAGTTCCTCCAGCTGAGTGTGACAAGCTTTATGTGGCCTGAGACAAATTGGTGAATGGGAGCTATTTTAAGCTACTTAATAGGCGACAATTTAGGAATTCGTATCAGCGAGAGCATCAAACGGCTGCACTTAAAATGAGCTGTATGGTATGAAATATAGCTTTAATCTTCTACATTACTTTTTCATTTCAAACAAATGTTAGCATTTTGTCTCATACTTAAATAGGGTTTTGGCTATAAAAAGAACCTTTGTAATCATGAGAAGCCAATTAGTAAATAAAAACAGATTGTACCTTATGTGCACTTCAGCAGCTGCAGACTCTAAAGTTACTTGGCTGGTTAGACTTTAATTAGACCAACTCGTTAGTGATTGAAGTAAAACTTTAGTTTTTGACTGTTTGCCAGTTTGTTCTTTGTTTACTATCTTTTAATAAAGTAGTGTTTTTTGTATAGATATAAGCTGTTTATGCCCTTTGCAACAATCACCTATTGAACATGCATGGCTTAATTCCTTGATTTAATGAACAGCTCAATAAATGTATGGGGCTTTGGTATCCTGAAATCAAAAGTTTTCTCCTGCATCCTGATGCAACTACTGTGAATCACAATTACCCAAAGTTTAGGGAAATGTTCACATTAGCCAATTCAGCCTGGAACAGGCTGAAATCAATGCTTCCTGTCACCTTTTAGCAGGACAAATGGCGCCTATTGTTCCAGCCTATCCCTCCCCCCTAACTTATAGACAGCTGGAGTGGAAAGCAGGGGCTCGGAGGACTCACTAGCAGAGGGGATCACTTTTATGGTGACTTCTGCTATAAGAGTAAAATCTTCTGTGAGAGAAAACTTCACTCTGACCCATAATCACATCCCAACTTTGAAGAGTCAGAACACGCAGGGTGGTGTGTTTCTAACTTCTGACATGGGGTGCTTCCAAACAGGCCACAGTGGCAGCCGCAGGTCAGTGTGTGTGTGTGTGTGTGTGTGTGTGTGTGTGTGTGTGTGTGTGTGCGGGGACTGGAGTCTGGATGCTGCTTGGCACAGTCATGGCTCCTTGACGTCAGCGCTCAGCCCAGACTGCTGCTGCTGCTGCTGCTGATGCCGCTGCTGCTCTCAAACATGTCTTTGTTATTCAGAGCTTTCCATCAGAGAGCGGCGACCTGCAAAACACGGAGGGTGGCGTCAGCTCCGAGGAGGATCATGGGATGGCAACGCGCGCGTGTGCGTGCGTCAATGCGCTGGTGTGAGGGCGTGCGCGTGTTTGTTGTTGTTTAATACGCTATTACATGTGTTATAGTGGATGTTTATTTTTATATTGATATATTCAGATAATAAATTGACTAAGGATTCATGATGCTGCTATTGTCAATACCATACCCAATATCAGTATCCTACAATATTGTTATATTTTGGTTATTTTTATTTTACAATAATAATAATAATAATAATAATAATAATAATAATTGTTGTTATTATTATCATTATTTGTTATTATTTTACTTTCGCCTATATTCTATTTTTTTTTTTTACATTTTTGTGGGGTTTTTTTTAAATTATTTTTTATCCATTACTAGTAGCCTGTACTTAATTTAGCCTACTTAAATATACTTAATTTAGCCTACTTAAATATTACTATAGTAAAAAGCCGTGTTTTCTTATTAATATTACTTATTATAACGTTATTATGATATTGTGATAAATAATTCATTTTTAATCGCAATAAATAGGCCCAACCATTAGCCTATATGTCGTTAAGTTAACTGAATCAATAAAGATACAAAATAAAACACCCAGCATGCCCAATTTCCATTTTAATGTGTGGAACCACTTGTCAGCAATGTGTAGCCTACTCGCTTTTAAAAAAATCCCCTCAAATCAAAATAATGACCATACAATGCGAGAGCCGCTTGGTGGTAGCACAGTCGGAGCGGGTCGCTCCAGCAGATCCAGTGTAGGCAGATGGCTGCTGGCTGAGCGACACTCCGGCTCCACTTCCCGGCTCTCTGCTGATGGCTTCTCCGCGTCAAAATCCGCGACACATTTTGTCAGCAGCCACCGAGCATGGGTCCCTTTGGTAATAGAATAGCCAATGTAATTTGACACTTCAACTTACTGCGCTCTCTCCGAGTCTATTCAGTTACTCACCCACTGACGTTGAGCCCATTCTCAGTGGCCGTGAGGGGGGAAGATATTTAAAAACAAGAGCCGAAAATTACCGAGGACTTTCTTCGCTTAATAACCCGGTGAGTAACTGCAAACTTAACGTTGCTTGTTCCCGGTGTCGCGCTGCGAGGCTCTTGTCTCGGGAAGGTTTTGTTTCCACTTTGGCTCAGATTGTTTCTCAACAATAGAGTGACCACTTGAACTGGCACTGAGGAGCACGTCGGAGCCTGTAATAATAAACCGCATCTTTTGATTTACTATCACACTGCTCTGTGCCGTTGGGATTGAACCGGGCTGTTAAGCAGGTTGTGCATTTCGTTTGTAACAGATGCCGCGTTGATCTCCAAAGCGTTGGGGCTTGG
This sequence comes from Sander lucioperca, assembly GCF_008315115.2. NCBI lineage: Eukaryota > Metazoa > Chordata > Actinopteri > Perciformes > Percidae > Sander > Sander lucioperca. The sequence goes on along the minus strand of NC_050194.1, from coordinate 17,477,340 downwards.
AGGCTACATTGTAGCAGTCTGTATGCATTTTGCTTGCAGAATGAATCATGCCGCGGTGCGTGTGTCTGTGTGTCTGTGTGCCTGCGTGTGTGCGTGTGTGTGTGTGTGTGGTAGAGGTAGCCCTTGCTTTTTACCTTTTTGGCTTCTGATGTGCACAAAGCACATGGTTTGTCTAATGTGGGTTTATCGGTGCTACATGCAGGCTGCAGAATTACTGTGGACATGGTGACAGCGGTCACTACACTGTTGTGCGGAATATTCATTAAATGGCATGTCAAGTGTTTATTTCTGAAGTTTCTTAACATCAGCACACGTGTATAGGCTACTATTAAATATCAGTGTATTTATGTCCTAGAGTTATCTGGCTGCTGTAGCTTCACAAGGGTTTAACAAGTTGACTCCCCAAATTCCTGCTGTCTGAACATGGAACCAGATTGAGGGGGCCTCTCATATAGACCTGGGCTCATTTTCACTTGCTGTACATCTGTCCAGAAAGCAAAAAGCATGGCCAAGTGGAAAAAGTAAGCTAGACCCTGCTCCCTGATCTGCCTCCTAGCCACTGTCAATGAAAGAGAGGGAGAGGGTTTCTCTCATATATACACATGCACTGTATTTATGCTTCTGGAAATCCCAATGTGGGAGCATCAAGCGAGCAAGCAAACACAAACATGCAGATGTTTCTCGTCTTTTTCTGGTGAGATGTCCAGGAGAGCTCTTCCTGTTTTTGTTATGTTGCTGAAAAGTTCATTCTCCTCGTGTCTGCTTTTAGCTGCTGCAGCATCCAAATTTGTCCCGCGCAGCAGACAGTTTGGACCCAGCTGCTGAGGGTTGTGTAAAACTTCTGTGGTGACACCAGTTATTTAGCAGCCTCAGTTGCTTGTTTATATTTCATGTCATGTAATCTGAGGGTCTTGTTGGGTTTAATAGCTGCTGCCGGCAGCTATTCAACCTGACAGGCTTCTACACTTAGCTGGTTTGAAAACTTTCAGATACAGTGTCAAGATGATGATGTTGATGATGATGATGTCAAACTTGGACTTGCACCTGGTCCTTTGATTGCTCTTTACTCAAACCCCTGCCTGGGCCACCTTTCAGCTAATTTACAAGCACTCGATGCCACGTGTGATTAAACGCTGATTGAGCTCTGCTCAAACTTTCCGTGGCTTCCTTCATAGATTATGGTGGTGTGTCAGACAGAGGAGGAGGTTTTCTGTCCTCTCTCCTCCTTCCCAGTCACCCCACCTCTGTGGGGCCCCCAGGTTGGGCTCCTGAATAACCATGGGGCAGACCCCACCAGGCTGACCTTCTTCTATTCAAGTTGAGGATGTTGAAACACCAGCCGTCAAACAAAAGCCACATTGAAACAGAGAACTGCAACCCAGCACGTGTGTCTGGGCGCTGAAGTAGACTATTTATTAACTCTGAGTTTCCTCCTGACCAGTGAGAGGCGTCAGCACACAGAAAGGCAGAATAAAACTGTAAAAGGACGTTGAGCTGCTTCTGACACAGATTAGGGAACCTAAAAATAGATATAAAAAAACAAAGCTTTACTTTTTATTTTTGTAAATCAAATTGCATATATCTCTTAAAACACTGGAGCAAATCTCTTTCTGTCTGGACTGCAGCCAGTCTGAGGTCTGTGTGTGGCACTGTGGATTGACAATGGCAACACGTTTTCAGTGCAGGGTTGGAGGTTTTGCTCTCGCCTTTCCACCCACCTGACAAGGTAAGAGCAAAAGTGGAAGTGGAGTAAAGGCGGAAGATGGAAATGGCTGTGCCACATGGGAAATTATTCAACACTCAGATCAGAGAGGACACACAAGAGGACTCATTACCTCCAGCAGTATGCCGGCCTGCCTGTGAGGAGAGCGGTGTGTCTCAACTGGCCGCACTCACCTTCTGAAATATTATCTGTACACTGCATCCAATGCTCCTTTTGTCTTGAAAATATTCTTGAAATACAACACAGTGTGCCGTGTCATTTGACACCCAAACAGTAATGAGATAAATACTGCTTTGTCAAACATTTTATTCCAGTTTCTGCATCAAACCCTCTCCCAATGGTTATCAGCCTTTAACCAACAATGTGTGCTTAAGTAGCTGGTAAACAGGGCTGTTAGATGTGTATAATATCATAATGTTATTGATTCTTCTTGGGAATTCCTCTTGCGGCGAGCATCTCCTGCGTATGGACAGCCCTCTTAAGCTGTAACAGGAAAAATGGCGAGCGAGTAAGCGGCCGACTGCTCTTCATCTGCATCAGAGCCTGTGGGAGGTTTGTGTTGGTTTTGCTCAAGGTCCTTTTTGTGTTGTCTTTGCTCAAGAGAATAAACTCCTGGGATGAATCACTGTGCTGGTATGGCTATTTTCAATGAGTGAGGAGAGAACAGGGCAAGCGTTGTGCTGGCTGAACAGAAAGTGTGTCAGTGGGCGGTTGTAGTAGCTTAATCATGAGGTTTAGTTTGGTGTCAAAAACAGCACTTGGGTCTTAATAATCCTATAAATATGTTACCTGAGAGCGATCACAACACTGTAAAGGGTTATTTTGACAATATCGGGCAGTGAGATTGTTTTGGATAAATAGTGTTGGAAAGTATCTAAGCAAGCTCCACCACATTTCAGAGAGAAATATTGTAGTTTTGGACATTTGTTTTAGATTTATAGTTACTAGTTACTTTGTAGATAAAGATTTAACATGCAAAACTGGTGATCATTTGAAATATGTTGCATTTTTATAGATTAAACCTAGTGTTTCCCAACCCTTTTGGCTTGTGATCCTCCGTACGAGAACCAAAAATGTATCACTTGTGAAGATACTATGTTACAGAAAACGGTGTTAATAAAGCGGATACGAGTGATCGACAGTGTGCAGGATTTTTGGGGGATTTTGGTATTTTCACAGTCAGTCCAAAAGACGTTCATGGAGTGCAAGAACGCTGTTTTGAGTGTCTCTGGTTTGTGAATCCTTTCAAATGATGCAACATGTATTTGCAACCCATTGTCACAAGTTGCAGGAGTTTCAATCCAAGAGTGGCTTCCCCCTCTAACTTCAGACTGTTCTCATTTGAGCATGACTATCCAATATATATTAAAAAAAAACTGTCTGAATAAATATAACTGTGTACTACATTACAGGTAAAATTACAAACACAACATTAAAAAACACAAGTTTTTATTTCTTTCCTATCCCATTATTCATGTTGAGACCCCTCAGATTTACACCCCTTGGAGGGTTCCTGACCCCCGCGTTTAGAAACCACGGTTAAACTTCCCATCAGTAAACAATATAAAGTAGTTTAAATTATCTTCACTTTGAGTAGTTAGAGCATTCAAATGTTGTAACTAAGTAGGATTTGCTGCTAACACGTCTGTAATTTTACCTGTAATGTAGTATTTTTACACTGTGGTATTGTCAGTTTTATTCCAGTAAGGTAACTGAATACTTTGTCCACCACTCAGAATAACAAAATAAGCATTCCGTTCACATCACAACACCGTATTCTTCCCACAAGTGGTATTCTGCATTCCTCATGTGTGTGTTTGTGATGATTTGTGACGCTCCACCTCGGTGACACAGAGCTGCAGTAACGTGTACTGTGCAAGCTATCCACTGAGGGGTTTTATGATAGAGAGAATGGCCAGACTGTACCTGTCAGCTTGACTGTTGACTGTTAATATGAAACTTCTATTTTCAAAACACAGCTCAGGGAAAGGGAATCTGTGTGTGTGTGTGTGTGTGTGTGTGTGTGTGTCACAGAGCGAGGGGAGGGATGGGAGAGGTGCTGGGAGTGACGCCAGACCACACATCATTTAATCATGTTAGTGTGCAACACTTTGTGCATATTTTTGGTTGCATTGGTGATAGGAGTTGTTATTGTACAAACTGTACGCGCAGAGAGCGGGGCTTGACAGAAGGGATGACAGTTTGATGGAGAGAAGAAATATAACCCTTATTTTAGGTTTTCAGATTTGTTAAATTGTAGATTAATGTCATCTTTATGACCAAAATATGGTAATAAAAGTCAGATTTCTGCAGCTGCTGCAGCTTGTGAAATGTGTTAAGCAATTTGAAGAAACAACATTTAAGACCATTTAAAAGTTGAGCCTGTGGAAGGATGACCATTGTGCATATTAGCATTGGATTTGAACGTGTCCTTCTGGCTTAATCCCACTGTTGACTCGTCTGCTAAATACTGAGTGTGTTATTTTTGCTCTTTTTAGGGAGCCCCTCTCTGCATAATCTCACTTAATCTAATCTATCCCCCTGTATAATAGACTGGGAACGATGTGACTTCATAGAAAAAGCTTTAGTGTAGATCCATACCAAACAGACTTGTGTGTCGGCTACTTCCCCAACCCCTCTAGCAAAGCTCTTGTGAAAATGCAAGTGACCTCTGCGCCCCTTGTTAGTCTGAACAATAGGCCTGCCTCCTCTTACAGCTGCAGCCATGCTGGAGGGGAAGTTAGCCAGAACAGAAAACTCACATATCGTGATTAATAGGTCTAAATACTGTATTTTTGGCTTGATCCCACGCCTGCTTGGTACACTAGGAAAATCCCCTCTTTATTTGAAATATCAATTATGTGCAGGGTTTAGGGCTGTAGCTAACGACCAACCGTTTTGTCTGTAAAATGTCGAAAAATGCCCGTTATGATTTCCCACATCCCAAAGTGACATCTTGAAATGTCTTGTTTTGTCTCACCAACAGTACAAAACCCAAATATATTCAGCTTACTATCATGTATGACAAAGAAAAGCTTTAAATATTTACATTGCGGATGCTTGAACCAGCAAATGTTGACATTTTTGCCTAAAAAAAGACTTAAACAATTTCTCAATTATCACATGCCGATTCACTTTCTGTCAATCGGCCGATGAACTAATTGATTAACAGTTGCAGCTCTAGCAGGATTTGTTGTTTATGCTCAAAGTGACTGACAGAGTTCTGGAAGATATGGAAGGATGAATGTGGATGAATTGTTCAATTAACAGTCTCTGGTTCCAGCTTCTAAAATATGAGGATTTGCTGCTTTTCTTTGTTATTTCACTATGAATTGAATGCCATTGGGTTTTAGACTCTTGATAAATGTTGATAAAACAAGTAAATTGAAGACATCAATGTGTGCTCTGAGACATTGTGAATGTTTTAGACTTAACAATTAATTGAGCAAAGTAACTGATAATGAAAACAAACATAAATTTAAGCCCTAGTCTCAACTATATGCAGAATTATTGTGGATTGAAGTTATTTGTGCTCAGGTTTCCTGAAGATCTGGATGGGATGGCATTTAAGTTAAATAAGAAATTAAAATGCAATTCAAATACACAAATACTTTTTCACGTTTGTTACCGTGAGCATGGTTTGGGAGTTAAACAGGTGAGTTAGACAGCGACATGATACCTAGATTCAATCTGGGAGTCTTAACCCGCGATGGATATAATTGGAGCTTTTGAGGCCCCCAGCAGGCGCAGACTCATGCATGTTGAATGTGACATGCTGTGAAAAACATAAGCAGATGATGTCACAGCGCAGCACAGCAGTGTTAAGTGTAAATGAAAGGCTCTGAATCATGAATAACATCCGGCTTCTCAAAAGTCTCAGCTTCTATAAATTAAACAAGGTCCAACCCAGGGACCTTGAAGGATTGTCAAGTCTTGTAGCATGGGATAGTGTTGCATGGCAGACATGTTTGCCCTCTTCAAATTTCAGCGTATAGACAGAGAAACTAGCAGCTGCTCTGGAAATGTGAAAACGTCTCAAGAGGTGTAATCTCACTATTAAAAAAAAAAAAAAAAAACGGCGCTGGAAAGACTTGGGTGGGGGGGGAATGTATCACAACGTCTAGTATGCACTCCAGAGGTTTTTTTTTTTTTTTTTTTAAGAGAGAGATCCACACCTCTGATGAGTAATGAAGGTGATTCTGAGCAAGTGTTGGAATTACATTCAACAGAGCCCGCAGGGGTCCATATCTCATTGTTCTCTGACAGGGAAAATTAACTGGGATTTACTAATACACAGGGAACGCCACCCCCCCGCCCCCCCCCCCTTTTTCTCTCGCTCTCAAAGAAAAGGTCTTTGGGTAATCTCTTTCCTCAGCAACGTACCTCCCCTACCCCCTCCACTCCACTCCCCAAACACAAATGTCAAATGCTTTCAAGTTTGCTATCAAGATGTAAAACACAAGTAGATAAAATCCCGACATGTTGCACGTTTCTCGTTCGTCTGTTGCCTTATGTCGACACACAGGATTCTGTTTAAATATTGTTTTGCATTTCACCTGTTTTTTTGCATAGTCACTGTGACTAAAACCTGAGATGACTCCTAGCTTCATAGCTTTTATCTCACAGGCTTTGATTGTAAATGATTTTAACATAGTTTTGAAATTGATTTTGTTCACTAAGTTCTTTTTACAAGCACTTCAAAACTTGGTATGTGTTATCACTAGTTATGATTTAACAGTTAGACACGCCAAAAGTCATAAATCTGCTCCTTAAATGTGAGGATTTGCTGCTTTTCTGTTTTATATTGCTGAACATTGAGTATCTTTGGCTTTAGGACTGTTAGCTGAGTAAAAAAGCTATTTGAAGACATCATCTTGGGCTCTGGGATTCACTGATGGGCATTTTATCACTATATTCTGCCCTGCGTTAATTAATAGACTTCAATAGAAGAAGCTGCTATATTGTTAAATTCTGATTGGGCTAAGGGTTAAGGTTTTTTTTATTTTTGCCATTTGCTCAAGAACAACGTACAGGCGCATTGGAATACTTGTGCGGATTGGTCAGTAAAAAAACCCACTCATAATAAAAATTTAAAAAAAGACACAGCAGATAAAAAAGTCCACATACTAATAAATAACAATAAGTACGTGGAAATACTTCAAATAACCAGTAGTTCAAACTTTTGTGTTGCTAAGAGAAAGAACCTGATTTATAACATTGGTTTTCAGAGCTCTTTGTGTACAACTGTGGCTAAGTAAACTACAACAGAGAAAAGTGTGACCTCATAACTCAAAGTCAGGTTTGGTCCCCTCTCTGATAAATACAAACATAAGTGTGTGATACAAACTCTCTTTCTAACAGCAGAGATTGTTCATTAGGAAAAGCTACGGGATCCTTTCATTTGTACAGTAGCTGTGTGAGAATTACAGCAAATAATGATTGTCTATCTATCAACAATCTTTGGATTATTTGTTTAGTATTTTGCCCATAAAATATTGGAAAAATTGCCTTCACAAGTTCCCAGAGCCCAATGTGACAGCATCTGTTTACTGAAGTTCAGATTTATGACTTTTCTCTCCTGCTCAAACAAAACAGTCTAACTGATGATGAAGCGCAGACAGCAGTAACACCACACCCACAGCCTGTGTGTCAGCTTACACTGCACCTTCAGTCTAACACAGTGTCTGTGTGCGGTTGGTTACCAGGTGCAAGCCATGCATCACAGACCGGAGCTGATACACTAACGTGACAGCTGTGGGCACTGAAAGAAGACCATGACAGGAGTCTCAGCACTGGATGGGATGGCATACATTAACCCTTTAGCATCCGATTGATGCATTGTGGGCCCTTTCTGTTCTGCGTCTTACTCTTTCCAGTGACAGCAGTATTTCTGTTCAACCCATTCTCACTACCAACTCGTAAAATACTGACGCTTGGTCAATGGCTCTCAGCGTCGCAAACGACACAAAAATCCCCCTTTAAGGCTGATTTATGCTTCTGCGTCAAATCGACGGAGTACGAGTAACCCCCCTCCAAGCCCCCCTCCGAGCCCACCGCCGTAGCTCGACGTGCACCTCCAAAAATTTGTAACTTTGCGTTGAGGCGACGCAGACCGCAAGGACTGTGATTGGTCTACTCGTCCTGTGTGTTGATAGTCTGTGTTTCAAGCAGCCTACTTTGGGGAGTAGCAACATGCTAGTTCACTGACATAAGCTTTGCAAATAAACTCAGACATATTTTGGTTACAATGACGGGGTTATCCATTTGTAAAGTGTCTATATGTCAGTAACGTTTTGAAATTAGCACTTCACCAGCAAGCAGTACTTTGTGGGCCGTTGTGCTAAAGTTTGCTTGCTAACATAACATAAACTGGCTGGCAGACACCTCGCAAAAGCCACACACCCCCTAGCGTTATAGCAGTGAAATGCACCGCGATGCAAAGCAACCCCAACGCAGAAATCCGAAAGGGTCACGACGCCGTAGGAGCGACGGCGTAGCTACGGCGTGGAGTTGACGCAGAAGTATAAAACAGCGTCTGTATGGAATGCACCGGGCATAGCAGCAGCTTGACCGCGGCGCTGTAAGATGACGTAGTGTTAAGAGAAAACGGTAGCGAGTAGTATGAAAGACCGAAAATCCGCGCAAGGAGGTTGGTTGGGCTGGTCAAACAACACAGGACTCTCACCCTGGAGAGCGGAGTTCGTGTCTTGTTCTTGTCACGTGTGTCACTGAAATGTACATTTTGCAACCCCACCCACAATCTTTTCCTAAACCTAACTGTCCTTTCTTGTGCCGCATGTCAGTTAAACGTTTGTCCGAACCCAGTGCGTCAAAAGTGATGCTAAGAGTCCCGTCCAAGCGCGTCTATATATGATGCTAGAGGAGACTTTTTGTGTCAATAACAAACACCAAATGCACCTGACCAGGAGTCGCTTTTCAACACGTCGGGAGTGAGAATGTGTTGTTCTGTTATCTATCCTGGATAGATCCTGGATAAACGTCCATAGATCTGCCTTGAATTTTTGTTGATTTTACCTTATTTGTATGTGTTTGTTATGTTTTGTAATCAGAATTGGTTAATTGGGTTTGGAGCACTTTAGCCTCCATGTTTTTATGGATGAATAAATTGAACCTTGCAACTTGATCCTTAAGTTTAGACCCCTTCTTCAGTGTCAGAGTAACGCAGGTGATTGTTGTCTGTAGTGTGAACAGGAACTGCTAGTAACCATAAAGATGGACGACACGACAGATTTGCCACAATGTAAACAAACAGACATAAAAAACTGGGCTTAGTTGTATCCCCCAGTTTTTTATTTATCCATTTACACTATTACTGCTCTCAACAGCGCTAAGGCATAGCACATCTCATCAACATGGTTCTTATATTCCGGGACACTCTCCTCTACCCTTCGTGTACAGACATGTGCTGTGTGTTAAATACTTGTGGACATACAGGCAAAAAAAACCGTTTTTTATAGAAGGTGTCCTATAATATGTATAATATAATTCAAATAAGAGAATGTCTGAGTACCCTAACTTATTCTGAACGTAATACTAAATGGCATGCCCAGGGTTCAAAGGGTTAACAGCTACTAGTGAGTATGTCTCTAAGTGATTGTGAGTGTTTTCAGGATATAAAACATGCATTTGTGTATCGGCACAGTGTGTAAAATGATGGCTAGTGGCCACGTGCGATGCCGTCCCAGTGGTGATTTTAAATAACTCCTCTGTAAACACGTCCTGTCTGTTTCATTATGTTCCCTCGTCCGGTGGCTGGTGGCCGGTCCCAACTTTAGCGGTGGCTTCGGGGAAATGAACAGAGGCGAGACAATGTTTCACACACTAATAGTAATCACACATATCATAATGACTACTAGTGCTGCTGATTAATTCAAATTAATTGGGAAGTGTTGTCCGAATGTAAACACACAGCGAGACACACATGCAGACACACTTCACACTCCTATTTATACATGCAGATTGCATAAGCTCTTTTCAACAACAGGGCATTCTCACTTTGTCAGTATCAAACAGAGAGAAGCTGCAACTGACCAGATTATTTTTACACACACATATATTGCACCCCTACTTCTTGGCAAATGGTGTGTGGCCCAACGGGTCCAACGGCTTACAAAAATGTTGACGGCGGACGCTATTTTTGACCATCTGCTCTAAAAGGAGGGCATGTTTGAGTCACACACGCTGTGGTGTGAGGCTGCACCCGTGATGTGCCTGAGAGAGAGAGAGAGAGAGAGAGAGAGAGAGAGCTCACACGAGGGCCCAGCATCCTTGGACGTACACAGTGCGCGGCTGGTTTCAGTAATGTGTGTTACATTAGCGTGATGGAGGTGAAGGGTGTGTGTGTGTGAGGGAAGGGAGGGGTTAATCCTCCTCATCTTGGACAAAGAACAAGAGAAGATATCCTTGTGCTTGACTTCTGGTGTAAATATTGTCAGTGAGATGAAATAGTCTGAGGTCAGAAATGTCTCAACAAAAGTGTGTGTGTGTGTGTGTGTGTGTGTGTGTGTGTGTGTGTGTGTGTGTGTGTGTGTGTGTGTGTGTGTGTGTGTGTGTGCGTGCGTGCGTGCGTGTGTGTGTGTGCGAGAGGTAGGAATGTGAAACCTAATCTGGACTGGCCGGAGGAGGGGTTGAGCCCACTGGGTTTCTTTGGAGAATGTGTTGCCACTTCTCACAGAGTTTACAATTATTGTTTTTTTGGGCAAAGAAATCTGCCTGCTTGGCGACTTTGTAAACTACTTTCATATTGCCACTTTCCTTTGCATAATTTTGACTTTTTATGCTTCTTCAACTGCAGATAATCTTCTTATCAAGTCACTTTTGTCTGCCTTTAAAGTCCTTTGTGCAAAGATCCGCCAGTGCTGTAATATGATTTCAAATACACTTATAATAGTATTTTCATTCAAAATTCTAAAAAAAAAAAGTTAGATTTTACTACATTCAAGTGCAGCAACCTGTTTTATTCGTTCTTTTGTCAAGATACAAACACTCACAATGATATTTTGAAGAGAAATTAAGATAGACAAAGACTTCACTGGCAGATTTGTTTTACTTGTTTTAAGTGTCATTCAGTTGCAGGACTCGGATTGATTTGATGTTTTTGATCTAGGTTTTCTTGTTTTCTAATATTCTAAAGTGAGGCCACAACTAATAATAAGTTTTCTTTATTGATTCATCTGGACATTATTATCTTGATTGTCATGTCAGAAAATAGTGAAAAATATCCATCTCACAGTCCAAGGTGACATCTTTAAATGTCTTGTTCTGTCTGTCCATAATGATATTTAATTTGCTATCACAGAGAACCAAAAAAAACTAGCAAATGTTCACATTTGAGAAGCTGTAACCAGTTAATTTTTTGAACTTTTGCACAGAAAAAAACGTTAAATACAACAGTAGCAGATTTTTTTGTTAATGATAATTGTTTCAGCCCTATTTTAAAACATCCATCCTTAAAATGGACTCTCCAATTAGATGCTGATGTTTCTTTAAGAAAGCTATCAATACCTTGCTACTGATACATCCATGATACTTGACTGTGGCTTTGTTGTTGTTATTTTTATGGCATCAGCTAGTTTTCAGGAGCAAATTGAAAAAGAAAATCACTCAAGGCTGCGTATACTGCATCCTCTTTGTGTGGCATCGGCAGACTCTTTGGAGGACGGAGATGGAGAAGATCATGTGAGCTGTAATTATATTTATGCTGGGTCCCATTCTATCTGTCACAGTAAATGTTGCCTGACTTCCCATATTGTAAATCATTAGAGCGGATTAAATGCTTGTTATAAACTCAAAAGGCCGGAGAAGGGCTCCTTCTTTGTCCCTGTGATCGCTGTATTTGTTTGTTTTTGACAAGCTAGTTGAGATATTAGCCGTACAGTGTTTCCTGGATGTTTTCAATACATTTTAATTGGGAGGAGAATGGGTAATGTCACCGGCGATTGCTTTGAAGAAAAAAAAAAAACCTTTCAAAAGAGCAGGCAGCCTTCCAAGAGTGGAAGAATGCCTCTGAAAAGCCTCAGTGTTTCACAAGCCATCCTCCAGTTTTTGTTTTCGTATTTGTCTGGGATCAAAGACAATGATGAGCAGCGACGGAAAGTTTGACTCTGTTTCTGGCAAGTGGCATCTTTCAAACTGGTGCAGTAGAAAGAAAAATGGATTCATCTCAATCAGCTGCTCAATGCTGAAACAGGAGAGACGTTCTGGTGACTGATGAAAGAGTGATCGCTTCTGCATGCTTCTCATACACAGATAACGACTGACTGTACATTTGCCTTTGGCAGCTGATATTATTCACATATATCCGAATGATTAGCTCAGTCCCTCATTCATTGGTGAGTGGCACAAATCGTTACTCACAAATCACGAAAAAGATTAGTTAAGAATGAATGAACTTGACATGCTGCTCGCACTTCCACTGCTCTCACACAACAACGCTATTGTAAGGCTTCATTTTACTCTCCCCCTTGTGACTTTTTTCGGCAGTTAAATCAACTTACGGTGCCGAGTTGTCATACATGTGTTCTGCCACCTTTGGCACAAAGACTGGGTGCATGTCTCAGCAGTTGCTTCATTTGTCTATGAAATTGCTTGTTTGGAGAAGCCCTGAATGTTGCATCCCTCGGTTTGTATGCGGATCACATCAACGCAAATAAAGCCTCAAACTATTTCCCTAATGTTCACTGCAGGAAAATCACATTTCAGCCTTATTTATGCTACTGTCTATACCTGAAGATATAATTTCATCCTTAATCTTTTTATAGACGCTCTAACTTGCTATATATTATGGATTTTAGCGTGCCAGGAGTTCTAAGAGGGAACGTATGAATTATTTGTGTCATTACTTTTGCTGCTGATAGGAAATGTTTTGCATAATAAACAGCCAAGACAACAAGTGAAAAATTAATGAGCAATATATAGTTTATGATGCATGTTTGCTGATGACTCAAAGAGACCACATAATTCTCTTTGAGATGATTGTCAACCATCAATTTTCATCGTGTCATTGTTCAGCTACTATTTGTTTTCATTAATCTCCACAGTTTGTATTGTCATGTTAATTCACCCCACAAGAGTCTCACTACTCTGTTAAAATTGAAGAACAATAAGGATGAAGGCGAGGCTCATATCAACGGAGTAGGATATTGGAGAGGAGTAGTCTACACTTTGCTGAACTCCCAAAGCTTCTTTTTTTTTAATATTTAGCTCCTGTCAGTTAAAATCAAAAAAAGTTTCTCATTTTCTCTAAAGCTCAGAGAGAGGGGTGGGGGTTGGGGTGGGAACTGCTTCACGGGTGAAAGCCCTCGCACATGAATATTTAATGGTTGCATTTTAACCAGAGTCATAAAATCCAAGAGGATGTGGCTGAAAAGAAAAGAGCAGTGAGGAGTGTGCAAAGTAGGCTACATTGTTTCTTTATAGTCTGAGCTGAATGCCTAAAAGTCATGTAGCTCCTTTCTGGTTGCACAGTGAATCAAATATGTGCATTGTGTCAGGCTAATTTAAAGCCCGGGCCACATTTAGCGATGTGTTGCAGCCTGTTTTTGCAGGGTAAGCAGCTTGTTCTACAGCAGGATGAAGAAATCTTGGACCTTAAGGGGCTACATTGAAAATGTTTCATTTTGACACTTAACTCAATGCACTCAGGAAAATGGATTTGATACACTTAATCCATTTGGCCAGTTGACCAGATTCAGAGGCAACATCTATTCAGTCCACATCAATTTTAGCTTAATGGAGCTTGAGCCAAAAGAAAGGAGGATATGTGTGGATATTTAATATGCAACCTCTCCTCCTTCTTCTAGTCTTGTCATGCATTTTTAAAATTCTGTTCAGCCCTCAGCTCAGCCAGACTCACAGCAGACAGACACTGAGCCGATTGTTAAGTTTGATAAAGCTCTCTATTTTTGCGTGGCGGGGTTATTTTTGTGTGTGTAAGCTTTACTTCACCGAGGTAATCATTTGTCATCCAATATTGAATGTAGTTAAATGGACTCATAAATTGCAATCACTTAACTCAGCCCAACTATTATGTTTTAATATTGTTTTGCGCAAAAGGTCAGCCGGCAGTGGATCAGGTTCCAGCAACCCAGATAATTCAGCTGCCTTTTATGAGTCTTTTTAAGCTCCGGAAAAATCAGCTGCCAGCAAACTGACTGTACAGTATTTAACAGCAGTAGCACCGGATATGCAGCAGCTACTGTTTATGCTTTCTATCCTTAGATATCCTTAATGCAGTGTTTAAAGTGTGTGTGTGGTCGGCAGCTTGCAGATAAACCACAGTGGATGCCCTTAAGGGAAACAAAATAGAAGGCTTTCCCCACTGAAAGGTCCAAAGTGCAGTTGTCCCCTCTGCACAGCAACAATGGAGCGGTTGTGCAAACGGAGTCATCAGCGGCGCTGGCAAGCTTGGCAAACCAGCTTATCAGGAGGCAGGGGGCACTGAGCGGGTGTGGGTGGTGGTAAGTGGAGGTTAGTGTGAGTGTGAGTGTGAGTGTGTGTGTGTGTGTGTGTGTGTGTGTGTGTGTGTGCGCAGGACTTTGTATGGTGTTGAGTGCTACACAACCTCTCAGTTCATTTGGAAGCTGTGTCCCTGCTAAGGCTGCGGAAAGAAACACAGCTGGGTAGTGCTCCGAGCATGACCCATTTGTGTTCACATTTTATTGACAGCTCATATTGTTTATATAAGAGTTTGCATATATGAGTTTGCATGTGTGTGTTTAGTTATGGGATCATGTGCTGCTAACCAACCCCATTAAAGGAAGACTCCACCAAAAGCTTTTCTTTGTGAGTATCAAATCAGGCTGAAATCAATATCAGAATAATAAAAAATCATAGTGTTTGTGAGGATTTGCTGCTTTTCTTTTCTTTTTTTTTAAAATCTTTTACGTGATGTGTATCTTAGAAGGCATCACTTGGGCTAATGGAATTGTGATGGGTATATTAATTATTTTTCTGATCTTCTATAGACCAAACTATTAATTAATTAATCAAGAAAATAATCGTCAGATAAAATGATAATGAAAATAATTGTTGCAGAACTATTGAGAAGTTTCGAGTTATATTGTCAATTGGCATGTATGATGCACAACTTCAGCACTCTACCTGAACTAACAGTATACTCTATATTAATATGGAATTATCACCCAATCTTTTAGCTTAAAAAGTGGCTCAAAAGGGCTTGTAGCTTGCACTTTTTCCAACGTCCTTGAAGGAAGAAGTACAGAATTTACAAAGCCAACCATTCTGTGAGTATTTGATACTTAAAATATAGATTTTCAGCAGAGTGTACCTTTAACCCCTCCACCTGTTATAATACTGAGCAGCTGTTAAATGGCTCTACCTGGACAGGTCCAGTGGATAAGCCTAAGCGATAAATATCAAAGTGTCAATATTTACATTACTTTTCTTGTCAGGGTAATACATTTACTACTGTCTGCCTTTTTTGTACGTAAAAAAAACTGCCTAAGGAAAACCAAAATGAATGCTCGCTCGTCTCTCACACTCTGATTTTTAGCAGTGCAGTTTGTTGGTGGCAGATATATTTTCCTTCTCAGAGCTGTTTGAGGTGTTGGAGGAATGCGTTGTGTGCTCAGAGAGTTTACTCACTTGCAAGATAGTCTGTAGTGCTTTCACTGCATTTCCTTTGGGACACAACACTTGGAGAAAAAAAAGGAAGTCTCAAGGTGCCTGTGTTAGGCTTTAGATGTGACTCTGGGTTGGTAAATATTTAGAGAGCAAGCATTTTGATACCAGCAGGGATTATCGTTGAGGGAAACATGTTTTTCTAAGAATGTAAATGTCAGCATATTGCAAGGCATGATGCCACATATTCTTTATTTTAATGCCATTCTCCAAAAAACAGCAGTTTAGCAACTCAAATCCCATAGAGGAAATCTGATTGTTTTCCCGCGTCCGGCTTATTTTGATGTAGCTCGCCCACTGAAGCTCATTTTCTTTGTTCAAAAACCATCCAATTCATCAGCGGGGATTGTTGCCGCCCACAAACGGCCTACATATTTGTTCTCCTGCTTCACCTTGTTGGCTTTTTAGAGGGAAGGTGCCAAAGGTCTGTGTTAAACATGTCAAGTGCTATCTGCCTTATTTACTTGGTCACTGAATATTCATGGGCCTTGATACTGGTGTCAGCCTTCAGCCAGCCGTGCAGAGAACGCGCAGCAACCTCCACAGTCATCAAACAGGTCTGATCTGTCGACATGCAACTCCTTCCATCCTTCCCAGAGATCCTCTTTCACGTCACATCTACCTTTTGTTTTCTAATAAGGTGGTGATTTCGCCTGAAGCTGACAATCGTTTCCTGTTCCAATTTGCGTGGCATGCAAGGGAAGCCGTGCTGATTCTCGCTCGGAAGCGCTCGGGGACAAGTCAGTGAAGGCACCCCTGCGAAGAAGAGAAGGCGGAGGGAGAAGAGTGGGTATAACCCCGTGTTCTGCAGTCATGCCCATTTACTCCCCCTGACACCTCCGCGGACACGCTCTGACCTCTGCAGGGATCTCGCTCCCTCTTCACTCTCACTCATGCGTTTCCTCTCTGCTACGAGGAAACCACACCAAATTCCTTGTACATTACATTACAAGAGCTTTCGGGAGGCCCTCGTCGCCGCTTGGCCTCGTCTAGACTGCCTTGACTGTTGTTTGGCAGCACGGCCGAGCTGCGGTGTGGGGTCAGACTCACTTAGCATGGCTGCGGAGATTGCAGTGGTTGTCTCATTAAATATATGTTTCCTGTGTGAAAAGCTCATGCTCTTTGTTGTTCCTTGATGGCTCAGATGAAAGACACCCTCTCCAGCCTGTACTCTTTCAGAGCATGACAATGTCAGCATGGTTAATACTGTGAATTAATAATTTGCTATGAGATTTGGGCAGTGGTGGAAGAAGGGTTAAGGTCTTTTACTTAAGTAAAAGATGCAATACCACTGTTTTAAAGCCTACTCCACACAAGGACTTTAAGTTGTGCATTCAAAACTGTAAGTCTAGTGGCTTATCTTTTCACTGCCTGATCTGATCACCCTAATACCCTATAGCTACTGATTACTTTACAAATGTATATTTTACATACAAAACATATCAAGAGCTTGTAAAATATGATACTTTGTTATAGGCTACATTGAACCATCCCAAAATGATATACTGTACAACCAGTTAAGTCATTTTTCATGCAAAGATGCCAAACGTTTCATGGTTCTAGCTTGTCAAATGTGAGGCTTTTCCTTAGTTATTTCCTTATTCCTTTTAAATGTTTTAATAATTTTAGGGATTTTTTTGTTATTCTTTTTTTTAGTTTGTCCAATAGTTGGATATTGTAATATAATCGTGATATGACACAAGTGTGGTCTTTTCCTGGTTTTAAATTTTCTGAACTTACCAGACTTACTAGCAGTTTTATTATTTGCCTTTACCCACTTAGTCATTGAATCCACTTTATTGGTGATTATTTATCAAAACTGTCAGAATATTTTGTGGAAGCACCAATAGTCAACCCTACAATATCACCGCAATATCAACAATGATGTATTTGGACAAAAATAACGTGATATTTGTTTTTAGTCCATATTGCTCTACTGGAAACTATAGCTTTAAGTAAAAATTTCCCTCAGAAATGAAGTTGGTTAAAAGGATTAGTGTGGCTACTATAGGATGGATACCCGAACCGAGCCCGTTGGGACCCAACGGTACCCGACGGGCCGGGCCAGGTTCGGACAGATATTTAGAAGTGATGTTCGGGTTCGGGTCGGGCTCGGTCACATCATAAGGCATTGAACATTTTAAATTTAAAAAAGGTCATTATGTAGGTGTGCGCCTGTGTTAACGTGCTCTTGTTGCTCCGTGTGCGCTGATGCGCTCATCTGTTGACATTTCCGAATGCCTTCCTACAGTTGCTTAATAAAAGCGGGCTTTCCACACAAACAAACGTATGTGTCATTAGTATGAGAAAAAAAATTAGATTTTAACTGTGTTGGGCTCGGGTCGGGCTCGGATATAAATATCTTAATGCCTGTCAGGCTCGGGCTGGGTTCGGTTACTGCTCTGTCGGACGCGGGCCGGGCTCGGACAGAAAAATGCGGCCCAATCCGCGCTCTAGTGGCTACAAGCAACTTTCAGTTTGTGTTGATTCTAGCAGCCCCTTTGGACAAATGTGGTAGTGTTTTTACCATACCTGCTATCAAAAAGATGTTTTAGAGTTAGCGTTTCCGGACGGTCATATAGTTGCGATGAATGATTTGCTCTGACAGAAAATTATTCATTTACAATAAGACAGTACGTTACAGATGCATCGTTGCATTTCAAGTGTTGCAAACAGTAACTTAGCCTACTTTGGATGTATTGTGAGCTAAACCAGGTGTCACTGTGTCACGAGCCAAACCATTAGCAAGAGTTTGTTGGAGCAACAAACGTAATAATAACTTAGATTTATATAGCGCCTTTCATGAAACCCAAGAATGCACAGGGGGACAAAAAGAAAATAGTAGGTTACCACAAAGATGGACTGAAAAGAAATAAAAATAGGACGCTAAATGGAAGGGGGATGTCAGTTCACGTAGGCTACTGATGTACAACCACGTCTCGGATTGTAAAGTTATTTAGTTAATGAAATATACATATTACATACCTGTCTGTGAGGAAGACGGCCAATTCAGGATCGGTTTTGAATCATTTACAATCCCGTAACTGTCTCCATCTGTTGAAAGTCTGTGATGGTCCTGCCCTAGTATCAATCATAACTACAACAGATAACTTCTAATGAAATTAAAATACAATTAGGCATTTCTAAAGAAATCTCCTGCTACCTTTTACCTGGCTGGATACTCAAACACAGGCTTTTCTGCTGTTACACGGAAATCTGTGACCCGTCAGAATGTGTTACTGTAGAGCCGGTCTGCCTGCCGTAAATCATGTTGTGACTTCGCAGGAAAAATCGGACTGGGGCAAAGGCATTAATAAAAACTAGATAAAAATAGCGTTCTTTTCACCGTTAGTCTCGTTTGCTGTTCCAGGTCATATTCATGATCACAGATGGAAAACTAAACAGTTTCAGAAACATTTAAAAGTTCTTCGTAGCTATGATAGGTAGTATTTCCAAGATACACTACTTAACATAGCTACGAACATAAGTTAAGCTTAAAACGGTACTTTAGTATAGTACTTGACTAGGCTAAATGTACTTAGTTACTTTCCAGCACTGGATGTGTGAGAGGAGGAGCAGAGAAAGCCTGAGTGTAGATTCTAAGTCCTGATACATGAGTGGTTGGCCGCAGCAGAGGGAATTTCTTCTCCTGTCATCTCCCAGTTGATTAGTATTGATTGGTTGGGCTGCATTGGCCTCTTGAATGGAAGTTGGATCAAATAATCCCTCATTCTTGTTTCCCAAATCCACTGTGAGGGCTTGAGAACGATTGCATCAGTGGCTTTCCGAGCGTGCGGCAGCAAACTGAAACATTTCCTGCGGGGGTCCAAAAAAGACGTTTTTTCTAGCCACTGTGTTTTACCTCTTAATGAGACTGGGAGAAAGTTGACCTACCGAGTAATTGTGACAAACATAGCCGAGGGGGAGCTGAGTGTTGCCCTGCCCCCTTTTCAGTGTGGTGATTTAAAAAAACAAAACAAAAAAAACTCACTGCACCTGCGGTTTGTATAGAAATGAATCTTTTCCCAGACAAAACGAGGAATTCACTGCAGCTTGGAAAGGATCCCCCTGCGGTGCACGGATGACACGGTCTGCTGTGTTGCTGCTGCCGCTACTGGTTGGCTTTGGATGGGGGCAGCTTGAGTGTAATGATGAAATGGAAAAGTTCCAGGGCAGTGAACACTTGCACGCATAAGGTAATTGGAGATTGCCACCAAAGAACTGCTTTCAATTCTGCTCCACAGATAGACAGACCACAAAGTTTGATTATGTTTGCTGTTAACCAAACGCCTGCTGTAGTCGAGCGAAATGGGATCCTGTTCTGTTCAGACAGGGTGCGAGATGGGAAGGTGAGAAGGCAGCGACTTGGGTTGTTTTTTATTATAAAAGTAGCATCAACATTATTATTTCAGTTTGATTCAATCTCAAGTTTTCACTGTTGAGGTGTTTTCAAAACACAAAGACATGCACAGGAGACAGTACAAATGGGTTCTGACATCCTATTCTTAATTTATGAGACCTGAGTGTTGTTTATAAATGATTGACAGGTTACGGAATGCTTTGGATCCCCACGTTAGAGTAGTATTGTTGATCGCTTTGAGAGCAGGTGTTTGAGGCTCATGTTAGACTCGTTTAATTAAAGAAAGAAATTGGTGGTTCTTTAGCCACTTCAAGCCTGATTTGACTCTGGAGGATCGTAGTGTGTTCAATGGAAAGCAGATGAATGATTGATAAGAGAAGCAAAGCTGCTTCAAGTCCTGCTCTGAGGACATTAATAATGAAGGACACTTTGAGCGCCTCAGATTTCATCACCTCCTGGATTTAGCACTACCATTTTTTTTTTTTGTATTTTATTATTTTCCAGTATTATTTTTATTATATATTTCTTTTGTTAATTTTGATTTTAATGTTTAAATTCTGTTTAAAGTTTATTTTTTATCATTTCTATTTTATTATACTGTAAATAAATCCACTGAATGGTTGGTATTTAGCAAGCAATGACATTATTGACACAATATTGTACACAGTCTGCACCAGGGGTCTCACACTACTCGCTCAGGGGCCAGATATGGCCTGCGAGGCACTTTCATAAGGGCCCCCACAAGTTTGCAACTTTTTGTTAAATCTGGCCCGCAAATTACGTTACGCAAATTTTTCCTATTTGGATTTTCTCCCTATACGATTATTTTAGTTAGTTGTTAAAATGTATTGTTAAAATAACACTGGCTCCCAGGTAATTTGAGTTTGAGACCCATACACTACATCATTAAGTTTCATCCACCTGTTTTTATTTATTTCAATTTGTGCAGATTTATCTCGATGCGCCCAACTACCCACCTTTATTCACATTTTCTTTTGCCAATTTTCTGGAAAGTCAGTTATATTTTGCATTAGATTTGGATGGAAACTCTTCATACCTTCCGGTTAAGATTTATTTAGCTCATGCGCAATTGTTCAGCAGAGACATGCTCATTTCGCTCCACTAGCTTGGTGGTGCTCAAAGTTTGACTGTTCACTTTTGAGTTATGAGTGCCAGAGGTGCCAAAACACATAAAAGTTGTTGGAAGAGGAAAAAGGAAGATGAGGATATGTTTTTGGCAGTGTTGTTGCTATGTGAAGCTGCCTCTCCTGTCTGCAGTGTAGATCCTGCTGCTCTGTGTGTGTCTGTCAGGCTCCATGTCATCCTGCCATTGTTCAGGCCAGAAATCAGTACAGAGTCCCATTGTTCTACACACAAATCTGCAGCTACAGGCTGTTCTGCCCAGTATCTCTGCACTCTGTCATGTTTGTAAAATAGAGTGTCATTTCAGTTATGATGAGAGGTTGCCACAGGTTCTGCTACCTCTACTGTTTGTGGTTTGGAAGCTACAACAACATCCTTCAAACTTGCCATAATTAGTTAACACTTAATCTTATTTGGACTTCAAGTGCCGACGATTTGCCTGAGCATTGCAGAGGGAATGCACAAGTGTCTCCTCTCCCTTCATAAATCCTAACTGGCTTTTGACAGCAAAGGAAGACATGCCTCAAAGTGGATCAAAGTAATTCCTCCCTCCCCCCTGTCTAAACGCAACATGTTGACATGGCCCCAGTCACAAGCTTGGTCGTTTGTGGAGGAGGAGAGTGACTGAGGATTGCTCCGGCTCGTGGGAAAGCATTCTGGCTGAAAAGACGTCCTGACATTTGTTTTCCAAACAGTGTTTGTGTGGCTTCATGTTATGGGGCAGTGAGGATCTTAGCGTGTTCAGTGGTTTTTCTGTTGTACAATGGTGTTGATGCAGGCTGACTTCTCTTATGTGAGCTGATTGTATGTGCTTCTTTCATGTGGTTTTACTTTGTGAGGTACCTAACTTAGGACTTTCACTTTGCCGCCCTGTCTCTTCAGCCTGGCTGTGTGTCGCATTCAATGGCAACGCAGCACGGCTCCTCGACCGGCTACAGCAAGTAACCTTTAGTTCAGAGGGAAATCTTACTGAAATTTTTTCAGTAAGATATTCACTCTTATGTGACATGCACTTCTTGGCCCTGGCAATATTCCCTCTTACAGTCATGAAGCGCTCTCGCATTGAAGCAAAATAAATGATTGTGTTTGCATTAAATCCTGCAGAGCTGTTCTTGATGCTACTAACTCTACAAGAAGAAAAGTGCAATGCAATACATACTGTATCTGTTGGGTGCCCTCTTGACTCCCAGTAGTAAAAAAAGAGGAGTTATTTTTCTGTCCAAGGTTGTGGAAGTGAAAGGTCTGATAATTGTCCCTGAAGATAATGTTATGTGAATGGCAGTTGGACCACTTCTAAGGCTTGGATGGGCAGAACTTTCCAATTCAAAAGATGAAAAAACATCTAGTTTTTTTGTTTTTTGACTGAAAAGTCAAAGGTACAGTACAAAACAAAACAACGACCAATAGTATTGTTAAATCATCCAGGACACTCTTGGAAGATCCTGGCATACAAAAGAAAAAGTTTTAAATCTCTTTGCTTTGGGAACTTGTTGGGCAACAGTTTTTATGGCTAACGTGTTAGCAAACTTATTTACAGTCAGCAGATATGTTACTGTGCTGTATGTGGTATATTGGTAAGTATGGAATTTGGCTTATGTGTTTATTTTAGGTCTTTACATCCTCATAATTCAAGATAACTGCTATGAACGGCTTGAACGTGATCAGCATTTGATTGAATTCTTAATTTGTTCTTGATTGATGCCGAGTTTGTAAGAACATATGGCTCTGGTGTCTGTAACGGCCTGCCGGGTTCTGATGTTTTGCTCCAATAAGCCGCCAGACATTTTTCAGCCAGCTTTGGTCTCGCTATGACACATGAAGAGACCGCAGATGAGAATCACCTGTCTGTGGTGAGCCCTGGGAAGCAGAGCCCATCTCCTCTCAAGGCGGGTTGTCACCGCGGCTATTAAGACTAATAGCGGCAGCCTGTGATAAGCACAGTTAGCTGAATTCATGACCCGAGCGGCTGCAGCAGCGAGATCATTTCCACTTGTGTGTTTTTCTGCTGATGCGTTTAATTTTTATCCTGTCCGGTGCTGTGACACAAGAGGGAAACTAGAGTGTGCCAGAAATTGAGAGTAAAATAGAAAGGGAGTGATGGAGCCTTGGGTGAAATATTGATTGGTACAATCCAGGGTGAAAGCACTGCAACAACAGAGGTACATTATATTCTCTCATATGACACAGATAAAGTCCTCTCTGTGATGTTGATTGCATGAGACCCAAAACCATTTCTTTTTTGTCACTGATAGTTTCTTTTTGTAGGCCGATTGTCTTGTTCAAGGGAAATTGAATGAACAATGTCCTGGTTACTTCTGATAATTCACACACTTTGCTCTGAACACTTTTCACCGGAACTACTTTCTACTGAAGAAATAGTTCCTAGTGGTCCTTTTTAACCAAATATTTCAGGGAGCTGAAGAGCTGCAGGAACCTTCCTGTTAGCATCTCAGTAACCATAAAGATTATTTTAAAAAATGGTCCAGATGTCAAAAGGATGACAGCATGTTTGCACATGAGAACATAACAATGCTCAACTGTGATGTTTGATTGGATGTTGTGAAAGAGACCTGCAGAGGTGGAGGGACACTGAAAAAGCCAGACTGCCTGTCTCCAAATAGCAACGATATGCAGAGTGTATGGCTATTTATTTCTGAAATATTTAGCTAATGAAGCTATTTTGTTTTGTTCGCTCATCTACCCAAAATGCTCCCTGCAATAGAAAAAAGTTTTTTTTTGGTAATTTGTGTGAACTGGCCCTTTAAGACATGATTAGATAAGGTGTTTATAACACAAGGCACTTCTTAACCTTTCCTTCTCCTCCCACGTTTTCTACAACCCTACCTCCCAGTTAAAAACAGCCAGATATGCATCGAGCATCAGATGCTTGCTCTCCTTTGAACCCCCCTCTTTGCCACTACATGGCCGGTATTAGCCGATTTCCTAGAGATCACTGGAGGATGCCGTGCTCCTCTTTCTCCCTCTCGTTCGCTCGGCATAGAGCTTAATGCATTGTAATGGTTGACCATTATTTACGCAGGGGATAAACAAAGAGAAGCGAGGAATTGATGGAGTAATCCACTCTCGTAGTCATTAGGCATTGAGATGGAGGAGCTGGTGGGAGCAGCCTCCTCCTTATGCCTCTCGAGTCGAGCAGCTAATGGAAATGGGACTCATTAAGACACCTTATACTCCGACGCACCCAAGATCATGAGCAATTGCTAATTGATTGTCGTTAGTGCTCTCGCAATGAGACGCTCTGCCTGTTTTCTCATTTGTTATGAACGGCTTTGTTTTCTTCCCCCGTCTCCTTCACTTCATTATTGATGTTGCTGTTTTTCTTTCTCTTCTTCCTTTTGCCTCAAGAGTCCTCTGCAACGGAGTCATCTTAGCACTGTTATACCTGGTTAGCTGCAACAATCACAATCATGAGGATTGCCACATGGGCAATTCTGTGTAAAATCTGAAGTATTTCCTATAATTAGATAGTAGCAATGTTTTAAAAATCAATGTACTAGACCTGCTAATGACACATATCATAGGCTAGTGTAAAAGGGCGGATGTAGAAAATGTGCTTGTGGAGGCATGGTCATGGTTGAATAGCAGGGAGAGGCAGGTCTCTTTGTGATGTTTTGCTTATTGGCTCTGGAAATTCCTTCCTCTGGAACCAGCAGATTGTGTTCATCTCAGCCTTTAATCATTTTTTCCCTCCCAATAGTAACGCGATCTCTTTCCCCTCCCTGGATTCCTCTGTGTATATGTCCGCTCCCCACCTTTCTTCCCTCTCATTGCTTTTTCTTTTTCCTTATTACGAGAAGGAGAAAGAAAAGATAAGGAAGGGAGATGAAGAAAGGGGCTGAAAATGCAAATACAGGACCGTTGTTCTTTCTTGTGACAGATCAGGCCTCATTACACCCACCTTTTCTTTGCAATTGGCTCATTTCTCTCTCTCTCTCTCTCTCTCTCTCTCTCTCTCTCTCTCTCTCTCTCTCTCTCTCTCTCTCGCTTGTCTCCATTACATTATGAAGTCTTTCACCTCTCGTAAACCCTCCTCTGCTCCAGGGCCGGTGAAACGGTGAGAACAGCCTAGGTGACCAAAGAGAAATCTCTGGCTGCAGGGCACAGGATTTGCTTTGCAGATGAAGCAGGACAGAGTAGGGGGAGGTAGGGGGCATCATTTTTGTGTCTGGTCAGACGATGCCGCATTTCTTTGCTTTATCGCTCTGCCAGCAGCCTACACCTCTATCTCTATCTCCCTCGTGGGAGTTGCTACCACCTTCTCGCTCTGATAGGGAAAGACTGGAAACAAAGGAATAAAAACACAGGCGCCCTCTTGGGCTGCTCTCTCCTTTGAAACAAGATATACTGAAGAGAGAGGAGGAGGAGGAGGAGGAGAAATAATATTGAAGCCATCAATTCATGTAAGACTCACATACGTATCAACTCACTCCTTTTGAAATAGAAAAAACACAAGTAACAAGTATTTTCACACAACTTGGGTCTTATTTCTCCCCCCCCACACTCAATAATTCTTAATTGAATGAAATAAAAGTCATGTTTACAGACTGACTACATTATTCAACTTTGGCCCACTATACTTACAGTAGTTGTGCACTCACTGGCTGTCCTGTGTAATGAATGCGCTCACTTTCAGTTTTAGGGATATAGATATTCTGCTTAAACTGTTAGCTCGTCTGATCGTCTAACTGCTCATTTCTTGTACTGTTGGACTTTGTTGTAGCAATTTCGCTACATTCCAAGATCATAGCAGTCATTTTGGTAAGTGTTATCAAAACTTCTGGAAACTACGAAATGGAAACCCAAGCGGAACAAACCTTTAAATTCAAAACAATTGGGATCATTTCATTTTCACTTGATTAGGCGATCCACAATACAAACAACTGATGCTAGAGGGCACACACATTGGGAAGTTGTGCACAGCAGGAAGCAAATTACCTGCATTTGCATGAACAAGACACATAATTGGTAGTTGCTGTGATGCTGATCGGGTGGCACAAAACATGTATACGACCAAACTGTTTTGCACTGGAGTGTGTTTGCCTGTGTGTGCTGTATAGGTTATGTGTATGTGTGTGTGAGGCTCGACATAATTACAGCGGCGGTGGTTAACAAGGCGCCAGCATTTGTGTTAATCAGTAGAGAGTGAAGAGCGGGGAGCTAACTGAGCTAGTGTCTCATGCGCTCTAAATGTATCACGCTAAAAACCATTATCTCTAAACCTGTAATCATCACTACAGCATTTATTCACTGCAGAGTATACACTTGGTGTTCATGGCTTTGCCCCATAACTACATGTGACTCTGTCTAATGTAATCATTCCATATGTCCTCAGAGACCAGCAGCATGTGTGTTGGGAAATGTTCAATCCCTCCTCTGCTAACCTGGATTTGGGTGTCAGTACGGTATGTACAGTATATGCAGGCATTATAACCTTGCAGCTGTAAATTAGGATTAGGATAATACTCGATAAAGGGCTTTATGTTGGTTTGCAATAACCCGACTTCCCCAGTAACCAAAGTTGACATGATTTATTTAAAAACGGGTTACTTATGGGAAATGTTAGTGTTAGTAGTGCCACAAAACAGAATGATTTCTTTTGTTAATTTGTGTAATTATTAGTCAAATGAGAGTATTTTTGATGTGACCCCAAAAAAAGCATGTTCTTCCTCCAACGCTGGCATTGCTACTAATTCCCAGCACACATTTTGACATCCAGGCACAATTTTGTTGAACAGTTTTTGAGTTTTTAGGTTATATATAACTGCTTTTTTCGACAGTATTACAATGGCAATATTTACATGTGTAGTTACGACCTGCTTTACATTGAAATGTACAGTCAAATCGATTTATAGATTAACAGTAATCAAAACGTTCATGTATAGTGAAATTGTTTCAGCCCGTCTATACAAAACATGGAATTTGAGAGCTCTATGAGTTGTTAACCTTTAGCCTTAATTCCAGTAAAATAACCCAATTTAATTGTTACATGACAGCTGCAGTAGTCAAATTATTAGTTTATATGTACTGTAAACACACTGGCTGTGAGGGGAGATGATTACCATTGTGTTTCTACACACTCCTGTTTTTATCTTCTTAAAATGAAAACCTGCTTCTTTGCAGAAAATCATTACAGACGTCACTCCTACATTTGCTGTTCCAGCGTTTCTCCTCTGACTTCAAGTGTCTTTGCCGGGTGTCTTTTTGAAAAGCAGAGATGCGTATCTTGGTTGATCTTGCATGTCTTGAGCACATCAACAACAGGAAGGCAGCCGAAAGGAGGCGTTGTGATGTCTGTGCCAATGTAACGCCAAGTGGAAGTAGATCACTGTTGAGGGAGGTGAATGGAAGGTCAAAAGTTTCAGAGATGGGGTTTACTGGGAACATACTGCTGTGATTAAAATGGTTCCTTTTCAGACATTTCTTAGTTTTGACTGCTTTTTTAAAACTGCTGATTGCTATCTGTCAAAAGATATGTGGTAAAAAAGGGAATAATTTGCATAATTCTATGCAATAAAAAGTAATTTTTAGGAAGTATCATCTTACTATTAATAATGTCAAACAGCATATTCAACACTGCTAATGGAAAGTAGCGCTGCGTGTTTATGTTTTTTTTTTTAAACTATTTTATCACTTTAGCTCATTGTTTCCCTTTTTTCATTGAGGCCGAAAAAAACCCCTCTTTAATTAATTTCTAATCCTGTTCCATTTGTTCACATGCTTGATGTCCATGTGCATTCAAAACCTACTGTATTTACCAGTTAAAATGCAAATGTGGCCCACTGGAAATAATAGCTCCAAAGAGCTGGCTGGGTGAACAGCAGCCTGTGGCTCTTAAGAGCCTTTCCCACAGCGTTGCGAGCAGAGCCAGGTGAGAGTTTCTCCCTAGGTGTCCCTCTCCTGCCATTGTCCAGGCTTAGCAGGTGGCGTCCAGCTCCCACCACCCGCCTGACTCGCCAGCGGGTTTCACGGCCACTTTATACAGAATGACTGTTGTTCTTCATGCAGCCAGTAAAACCTGGTGATCACTGGGGAGAATGAGTCTGTCCAGCTCCTCTGGCTGCAGCGACAGTGGGGATTTTGACTCCATGAGGACCCAATTAAACCTGGGAGGGCCTCTCTGAAGAAATAATAACAATGATAAATGCACCTCTGTGGCCGGCTTAAGAGAGGCAGGGAGAAATGTTTTATTGTGTCTGTCTTGACACAATTTACTCCGAGCTTCTGTTTTTTTGCAGTATCAGGAGGTGTGTGTGTCTGTGTGTGTGCGTGTGTGTGTGTGTGTGTGTGTGTGTGTGTGTGTGTGTGTGTGTGTGTGTGTGTGTGCGTGCGTGCGTGTGCGTGTGCGTGTGTGTGTGTGTGTGTGTCTGAAAACGACTTGGATGGATTTTTGTGTGGCTTATTTAATCAATTAGTCAATTTAAAGAAACTATCAATTGTGGTTATTAGTTTACCGTTTAAGTCATTTATCAAACAAAATTGCTAAATATTTTCCACCTTCTTAAATGTAAAGATTTGCTGCTTTTTTTAAAATATGTCCTTTGTAAATTAAATATCTAAACAGTTTTAGGTGACAGAATTACTGATTTGTGGATATAAATTTGAGCTCTGGAAACTTGTGAGGGGAATTTTTTTAAACTATTTTGACATTTCAATCCAAAAAAGTTTTAAAGCAATTAATCTGAAAAACAAAACGTGTTGTACATGCAAGTATTTATCAGATTATCTTATGATAGCGACATTTTTTATTGAAAAATATGTCCTTGCTCTCAGACGATATGCAGTCACTTGAGAAAGTGAATTTATCTCTGTCAGGTGGTAATTCAGAGGAAAAACTCCTTTAATTAGATAACAAGCATCTGTATTTCAGATTTGCACTTTGCCAGCAGTTTGTCAATTACTGCTTGTGGTTCCATACTGCCAGTCAGTCTTTGTCTGGGCGCTCAAGTCTCCTCCTCACCACGCTGCAGAGCTGTGTTATTGTACTTAAACAAATCAATTCTGTTGCAGTTGAGCTTTTTTTCCTCCATCCCCCGTCATTATGAACTGTTTGCAGTGCAGAGCACATTGATTTTTCACAGCCCTGGAAAAGCTGTTGATGAATAGCACAGAGGTATCTGGGGAGAATCTGGCTTTAAAAAGGAGGCACCCAGCGTCAACCCCTCCTCCTCCTCCTCCTCCTCCTCCTCCTCTCTCTCTCGACCCATTGAGCCCCCAGCGCTCCTCCACTTTCTCCTTTCAGAGAGCTGCACTTCCAACAGGAGAGAAATGCTGCCTGAAAAATCTTCCAACGATTAAAAAAAGGAGTATAAAAAAAAAAAGTGCAAGGCACAAGGGACCGCCTTCTCCTGCTGAATGTGAAAATACACCTTGTGGGTAGACAGTTTTTATATTTGGAGCATTAGCCTTGTCCTGTCAACCAAAGCATGAGCTCAGTCGAAGCTCTGGTTGGGGATAGAAATGGCTAGCATGCTGTGTCACTAAGCAGACACTTTGTGAAAAACGATACACTTAACAGGATACAGCTACAGACTTTAAAGTAACAGGGGTTAAAGGAGGAGAGCGGTGGGGAAAAATGGCATTTGTCCCATACTTGCACACTCCACACATATATTCACAAAGCTAGAGCAAAAACACTTTTTTATTCTTTCTTTACTTCCACCATCCTAATCAGCTCTTTGAAATGTTGTAGTTCAACATTTGAGGAGTGAACCTTTCCTTTACCTCCATGAAAATAAGGGTCATGCTCTTTAAACAAAAATGGATTGCAGGAAACAAACTAAGAAAAAGGCCAATAGTTTGTTTATACTTTCACCTGCTGAGAGCATGCTCTGTCATCTTAAAGATGACTCTACTTATCTACTACCTCAACATAGACCCTTCATTCAATGAGGGGTTGAGGATACACAAACGAAAATGATATTGTAATGTTCTCTCTCATGAAGACCTGAATAATTTCTTTCAACATCCAAACTCCTTTCTTGACATTTAAGGTCATGTGAAACTTCGGAATAAAGTTATGTTAGCAGTCAGATGGTCTGAGGTAAGCCACACATTCAAGTATTGGAATTATAGCAAATAAATATATTTAAATATTCCAAGTGTTCTTTGTTTTCTTACTCTGTCAGATGCCAGTAGTGACACTTAAGCTTTATGAAAAGTTAACATGATAGAATCCAGCCTATGCTTATTATGCTTTTAAGTACAACTACTCACAACTGTTAATTCACTAAAAACTAAAATTAAGTTTGGGTAGATAGATAAGACATATGTTCTCTTTTTTATCTTGGTTATTGTATTAAGTCGTTAACTGGCTTAAATGTAATGGTCTCTCACACGTTGGTTATCACCTTTTGAACTTCACCAATAACTAGTGTGGTCATTTTCAAGGGTCTGAATGTCACTGGGTATATGCACGATCCCCGCCAGCCCAGGCTAAGTGCAAAGCTATAGTGATGGCCTCTCTTAATAAGCTTATCTGTCAATCGAGAGTGAATTGTAAATGTGCCATGGCAGTGAACTTACTCTGTGGTGGATGTTTATATGATACCATACTAATCATCGGTTGCTCTTTTGATTCGTCCTTCATGGGCACGAGAGCGTGAAGGAGCTTATCCGTGCAGGGAAGAAGTGTATCGTTAAGCAAGGCGCAGATGGAAGCCACTCAGAGCCCAAAGGAATCTGTGAGAAGTGAAATCATTGAGTGGGCAAAAAAAATGCAAATGTTATAATTCAGTGTTTGGAGATTGGTGGATAATGCAGCAGTGATTTATATATGTTCTTTTTTCTCTTCTTATTTCTCTCAGGGGCAGAAGAAGTGTGCGGAAGTGTTTCTCCTCCTGGTGTGTGAATGGGTGGGGGGGGTCCTTCGTGGTGAAGAATCAAGGATTGAAATCAACGCAGGTGAGTCTTTTTTTTTTTTTTTTGGGACCTGTAGAGCCCAGCAGGTGTCAGGGGTAAATTTTGTTTTAAATCATGTATATGAATTAAAAATGTATGCTCTCCAATTAGTGTTTCTGTAGCAGTAGAAACTGAAGGTGCAGGTTGTTGTGGCAGGCAAACTGTTAGCAGCAGGCTAGCAGCTGTTTTTTGGTGTTGAGGTGCCTACAGTGAATTCATACCCTTTGTGCTAATATTATTAGGTTGTCACTTTTTTACTATGGCTTACCACTGTGTATCCTAGGCATGTTACATTAGCATTTCACACTTGAATTTGCGTCGTTGACCAGTAGCAACCTTTGACAGTGTTGGGAAACACCTTGATTGTTACATTAGCGACCAAGCTAACGAGCTTGCTTACTGATTGTTAGCAAGCACCAGCGAGCCCTGCGAGTAGTCACCTCTAGCACTTTCTTCATGAGAAATCTTCACGTTCTGTGAATTCGAATAAGGTTGTGTAATAGAATAAATGAATTTGAGAGCACAAATGAATTACTTTTTAAATCCTTGATACTCACCAGGCTCTGTAAGGATCTTTTTAATTACATGAGATGACGCTTTGCCGGGAATTAAACAAAGCTTGTCACTGGAAACAGATATGTGCCTCCCCTGTCACTACAGTTGATTTAAAGACTACAACTTTGTTTGCTCGGACATGCTCTGTCCTCCGCTGTGCTCAAGTGTCTTTGGTAAACATTTGATGGCAGCAGTTTGTGTGTGGCCAGTGTCAGCTCACCTTGCAAAGCATGTTGATTTCATTAAAAGCTCCTGGGGGGCTCTGAGTAACAAAGTGCTGAGATGTTGCGTGTGTTTATGTTTTTTTCCTACATCCGATTCCAAATCAGTCTGAAGAATGTGTACGTACACACACACACACACACACACACACACACACACACACACACACACACACACACACAGAAGGTCATGGCAATCCTCTTCACCAGCAAGCCACTAGTTCATCCTTATGCAATATGTGGCACAGTGTATGTTCCACTAAAAGGGAGAATTATGTGGTGGAAGGGGAATGTAATTGGTTCGTCCACTGTATTACACAATACAGCTATGGCTTTATGGATTAGGAATTGGGACATCCAGCACACACACTCACACATACACACTGAATAGATAAGAGTGGTTAATCTTGATTAGAGCAGTGTGAATGCTGAGAAATACGGTGCCCTGACAAACATCTGGCTGCCACACAGCTGAGTGGGATAAACCAAAGTGATTATTGTGGAAATGTCAGGCGAGGTAGACAGTGAGAGCAAGTGCAACGAGGGGGGATACGACACGAACAGGGACATGAGTGTGCTTCACAGTCAGCTCTCTCTTTCTCACTCTCAATGACAGATTTTCCCCTCTCACTGTCGATGTAAGGTTGCCTTTGCAGAGGGAAAATCTAGCTGGGTTTGATGGAGAGGCTGCAGTGAAAAGAAATAGCAGCAGTCTCAACTAGAGATGTATGATCTCTGAGGTTGATAGCCAAATACAATCTCCAGAAGTGAAGTATGTGTAAGGCTGTAATGATTATCTTTCTTTATTGATTACTCTCTCTACTATTTGTCTATAAAATGCCAGAAAAACAAGGTGACATCTTCAAATTGCTTGTTTTGTCCGACTGACCAAACCAACTTAAACCAAAAGATATTCAGTTTACGACGGCATTAAACAGAAAGAAACGGCAAATGTTCACATTTGAGAAGCTAAAAACAGTCAAAACCTGGTAATTTTTTCTAGATAAATGACTTAAACGATTATTAAAATTGTTGCAGATGATCAACTAATCGGTGAATGGACTAGTTCTTCAGCACTAAGCAGTTATGGCACCCAGGTTCATTTTAGTTGGTTGATGTCTGAAGGTTGCCAGGTTGGTCTTTGTCTCTGTTGCGCCAGTGTAAGGTCTAATGAATAATTGCTTTCCTCTGTGAAATGTGAGGGGTGCAGACATTCTGTTAACCTCGCTAAAGGAAAAAAAAAGGGGGGGGGAGGAAAAAAAATCCCCTTCCTGTCAGTGGTCTCTCTTTCTCTCTGTTCTTGTGAGATCTGGAACTGATAAGTGTGAGGCCTCTACTAACTGAACAGGAAGGATAGAGGGCCTGGCCTCAGAGCCCCTGCCTCTGCACACATGTCTGTCCACCTCCCCTGCACGGGCAAACAAAGAGCAGAGCCTGCCACTTAACTTTAAGTTTCAAAACATCCAAGCCTATTAGAAGGATTATTATCAGTTGTTCTGTTGAATATAATAACAAAGAGGCATTTTGATGAAATATATCTCGCCTAAATGAATGCTTTGCAGCAGCTTCACACCCAGGCACAATCATAACTCCCTTGTTCCACTGACCAGTGTTAAGTCAAGTGGAAGTACTTTATTAAACAAGCACATGGCAGAGCAGTGAGAGTTTAACATTCAACCCGAACACCCAGAGGTCTGAATGACAAGCTGTTAAACTGATAACCGTGATGGGGCCGTTGTAGTGTCTATACATAG
Organism: Sander lucioperca; assembly: GCF_008315115.2. NCBI lineage: Eukaryota > Metazoa > Chordata > Actinopteri > Perciformes > Percidae > Sander > Sander lucioperca. Next base: position 17,444,004 of record NC_050194.1, on the reverse strand, counting down.
ATGTTTCCTGAAGCAGGTGCCTTAGGGCAAAGAAACCACAAACAAAATGTAACAGAGTGAAGTTTCACACTCCAACTGTGAGGTTTGGAGATTGGAGGTTGAACGATCAGTTTTGTTAACTCCAGTGTATGTGATGAGTTAACTTAAAAAGTTGTAAGGAACTACTTTGAGCTTGTCGTGCAAACAGAACAGAGAGGACAACATGTGTTAAGTATTTACAGCTTGAAAACAAATGACAGACACGCTATCTTTAACTTCAGGGTGATAAACAACAGATTCCTTTAAGTTAGTGGAAGATCAAAGTGTCTGAAAAGAAAAAAGAAGATCTGTAATATTTGGAATGATAATCTTCAAGACTACCATGATTTTTACACATGTATAAAAGTCATACTAGTTTAAAAAAAAGATTCACCAAAGTACTATTTAAACCGTCCATCTTTGTTTATTTTGCTATTAAAATCACATAAGCCAGAGGTTATAAGTAAACTAGGTGCCTTCTTTTAGGAATGTTTAGCAATAGTTATAATGCCATGTGCCGTTGTTTTGGCAGATGAATGGAAAGATGATTTTTCTGTACACTTCTTGGTGAGTAACCATGACAAGATAGCACTTGAGCCAGGTTGCCTTCTCGCAACCCCTTTGAGATCCATCTACTATCTTATCTGTCTGGGTTTTCCTCAGTACTTGTGGTACTGTGGCGGAGATGTTCCGGGGTGGTATCCTTCCCATGAGAGAATGCGAGATAACGTGCCAGGGTGACAGCTGAATTATTAGCCCATTAGTCACCGGTGAGAGAAAGAGGCAGATGAACATGGCATCCATCAAGAAAGTGCCTCTTTTTTGGAGATAGCCTTTCCTAACTGCTGCCCAGGAATCTTGTAAGTCTCTCCCACTGATGTAGGAGCTGGAGGGCCAGGGTCAGGGAGCAGAGCTGGAGCTATCCTGGTGCTCTGCTGATGACCCGACCGCCTGTCCTAGGAACAGAGAAGCATAACACAGAGGCATAACTCAGTGTACTGGACTAAAAATAGACGTGGCGTCAACCCCTCTTTCCCATACTCACACACAAACGTAGATGCACATGCTCATGCTTGTACGCACACCCAAAAGCAGCTTGGGCACACATCTTCAGAGAGGATCGCAACTGCTGGTGATAGTCGGTGACATGCCAGAACATGTTTGATTGACAGGGTGACTGCGGCGGTACAAAGTGTCTGTGTACTTGGGACAGATGTTCTCCGCAGCTGGCTCTGATGGTCTGAGTTGACGTACAGCAGGAGGAAGCCATTAAGCAACACTTGGCTCTGAGATGAACTTCCCCACTCTTTTGTGACCCTGTTGAATTTCCGAGCCTCCTTTACGACTCACTCTGTATCAGCTATCTGCCTGGCTTTACTCGAATGAAGACACTGCAAAGAAAATGAAGGGTACTGAACAAATGGAGTAGCACTTGTTTCCTTTGATGCAAAATTAAAGCTGATATCCCTTTGACATGCCTTCCACGGATAACTTGTCAATTTCCTGCTCATGATGAATAGCCTGAATGTGCTACGCTTCATAAGCCAACATATTAATTAATGGCACGGTGTAAATTGTTTTAAGAACACTTGGCATTGAGATGCTTTTGGCTTGTGAATGGTCTACCTCGATGCTGCTTCTTGAAATACGACCACATTAACAAGCTTTTATCCTGCCATATAATTGCATTTCTCTGTGTCAGTGAAAGCCGTTCATTGGGTCTAGTACATTCTTGTTGTAGAATATGACCAAGATCCAACAAGCTTGCCTTGGCCGCCACACAGCTTCTGCTAAATGTTCTATTTGTAATATGTTTGCGTAAAGCTAATGAAATGATGATAGTGGCAGCGCTGCTGGGCCCTAAATTAGCCCAACATCTGATCTGACTGCCATTCAATTGGCCCAGTTTGAACATTTATTTAGAGTAGGACAAATATAAGCTCAGGTCCTTGTTGCTGTAGTTGAAGTTCATCAAGTTTTTGTACTACCATTTTATGTTACTTTATGCTTCCTCTCTAGTACATTTCAGAGGTTTCTCCACTATATTAATTTGAAAATTATAGTTACAGATTTCAGCATGTCTAGAGACCTATTCAACACCGTATTGCATTTTTATTATAATCAATATTGTTTATAATAACAATGTATCAAATTAGAGTGGTATTGATCTTCTCATCTAACTCTTGGGAAGAAAGCAAATAAGTGCATTTCCCAAAATGTCAGACTATTCCTTTAAAGGGACAGTTCACAAACGAGTTCTCGAAAACGAGATGATACATATCAAGAGGTTTATCCTAATAAACTAATTTGAACAAAACACCCCAAAATACTCAAAAATACATATATTTCCCTTTTACCTGTATTGCTATTTATCAATCTAAATTGTTTTGGTGCAAGTTGCCCAGTGTTGGAGATATTAGCCGAAGAGATGTCTGCCTTCTCTCAAATAAAAATGAACTAGATGGCACTCGGCTTGTGGGGCTTAAAGGGCCAAAAAATACATTTGAAAACCTCAACAGCAATGTCTTTTACCAGAAATCCTGAGCAGTTAATGTAGGATATATATATATATATATATATATATATATATATATATATATATATATATATATATTAGGGCTGTCAATCGATTACATACTCTGTGATTAATTAATCGAAATTAATCGCATACATAATTAACGGTGCCTGAACCGATACTTTTTAAGAACGTAAAAAAAAAAAAGAAGGGTACTAAACAACAGTCAGCAACATTAAAGAATGGCTTGTTTATTGCTAAGGCCATATGGTCAAAATGAAATGATTTAATAATAATGTAATAACTATAACAATAACTTATTTCTCTAGTAAATTGCTGTTGAATGACAAAAACAACCACCAGGTGGGAAAAGGACATTTAACAATAACTTCGAATGCACCACGAGGCTGTAGTTTACCAGTTTCATTGAATGCACCGTCTGTGTTGTTTTTCCGACGGCAGCTGCAGATTGTTACATCCCGGTGTTGGAATCCTCTACAGTGAAATACAGACAAACTTTACACCGTTTAGCGTTAGCTGTCAGCATTTTAACCGTTTTTAATCCAGCTACTAGCTAGCGGTAGGCTAACGTTAGCTGCTGTTGAGTATAGTGTTAACTAGCGTCATGTGCAGCGGTGTTTGTGTTGCCTGTATCGTTTGTTTCAGAGCATCCGAGAGAAGCGCAGACATATCAGTGGCACCAGATTTCGGTAGCCAACCCTATTCAGGAAGAAGATTTTTACAAGTAAATGTTCCAATCAATGATCCAGGCAGCGCATTCTCGTCTCCCTCCTTCATTTTACAGTTGAATGGTGACTAGAACAGCTCCGGGTCAAACGTCAATATGGAATGGATTAATCTGCGTTATTTTTTTTAACGCGTTATTTTTTCTCAGATTAATTAATCGAAATTAATGCTATAATATATATATCTAGATATATATCTAGATATATATATATCTATATGTATATAGATATATATAGATATATATAGATATATATAGATATCGTCAAGCTCTGTAGCATGATTGAGTTTCAGACAATGAAGTCTGATCTTTTTGAAAGCCCAGGAATTTGTGGCAGACGATAGTCATCATTTTGAGACTTGTTTGGTAATTTTTGGGATCAAAGTCGATGATGAGGATGATGATACTGATGCTAATCCCACTGAAGGGGATGATTGAGTCATCATGGCAAAACAGCTGTCTTATGTGCAGCGTCTGCCCCCCCTCCCCCCCCACACCCCACCCCACTAATGGCTGATGATGACGGTAGCAGAGTGTAAGTGAGTGCAATTGACAGTGGAGTTCGAACTTCCTCTGGGAGGAGGGAGAAAGGCTGAACCTGAGCAGAGAGAAGCAGGCAGCAGGGTGGCCATGAAACATTCATGCACCTGGGGACTCTTTGCGTAAGAGAGCACGCTGAGCCAGTAATGAAGTAAAGAGCAGAGGACTTTTAATAGCTCTGTTTGTCCTTTTTATGAGATTAGCTTTGGTCTGGCTTTTTATATAAATTGCATTAAAAGCCTAATTGCATACAGTGATTTAGTGATTGCAAAAAAAGGTACTGCCTACTGCAGTGCCTTGTAGAAAATATTACTTACATTTGGAATAATCTAATTGTGGTTAGCAATAAGATAATTGGTTGCACGGGTGTGCGGCTGGTTATAGCTCAGAGCTAGACAGCAGAAGGTGAGTTATTCGCAGCTCTCTGCCTCTCTGCCCTGACTGTTAACTTGACAACGAAGCACCAAATGTGGACTTTCCCAGTTGTGTTGGCGGAACAGTTGTCCCTCCGAAACTCATCCCGCTCGGCGGCTGCGAGCTCGCGTCAGAACAGACAAGGCGAGAGAGGGGCAAAGGAATGGCAAGATGAAGAGCAGAAGAAGGGAGAAGCAATATTTAGACAGCTGCACGTGTATCGCTGTCAGAGGAAAAGGGGGGTTAGAAGTGGAGGGATATTTTGGTGTCCTCAGCGAGGCCTCAGACAAACTCCCGCTGCAGTATTGATGTCACTGCACCCTCCTGACAGCAGCCTGTAAATCACAAGTCGCAGTCATCTATAGATTTACAAACACCTGCTACTTCTGTTCCTATATTATGGCAGTATATGTATCTGTCTAAACTGAGTCAAATGAGAAAACACACATTTTTTAAAGTCAATCCATTAGAGAAACCTATCTTGAGAGCTCACTGTCAGCGTCTCTGTTCTCAGCTCTGACTGGAGAGACGTAGTACAGTAACGGTGGTTGTGTGAGGCCGCTGGTCACATGTCTGCGGCCCTGTGCTCGACTGGCCCTGTGCCTTGAGGTGGTGGATGGCAGCTGACTGCTCTGATTCACTGGGAACTTGACTCATGTGTTGTGTGCCTCACAATGGACTGACTCATGGAGAGTCGATGCCGAGCTTGTTCAGTGTCCATCTCTCAGACATTTTACTGAGACTTTCTGTTTGACTCCTTTGTTGCCTCTGGGTCTTGATGGAGACAGTGGTCTTTTCTTATGTGTATTTTTCTGCATTGTTCCCTTTTTTCATTCCAATGGGAACGGTCAGTTGTTTCTGCGAACTCTCACACTGTTGTCCTGGCGAGGATGTGGACTGCTAATCGGTCGCTAGCAGCTTCTTTTTCACCTTAGATAGGCCAAGAGTGCTGCAAGATTTGTTCATTTGCATATTTTAATGTGGGCGTAGAAGAAAAACGAGGCAACAATCACGTAAACTACTATTTCATGTCACATTTTCAGTGTCTGTTCCAACACAGTGGTCACATTGAAATGAATGAGGAGGCTTTGGTTTGAAACTTCAGTATTTATAAGAAATAAGGATAATGATAGAACTCTGTGCTCTTTCAGTGGTTTATCCTTTTTTTGTGCTTCCTTTTGAAACTGTTTTCTGTTGAGCTGTCTTTGTGCTTTTCAATGAACCATTTTTGCTCAGCGACAGCATTCACTAACACAACATTAAATTTCTACCTGCGGTCACTCTCGTCCCCCTATCATGTAATAACATGTGCAACATTCGCACAGCAACCACTAATTGCTGCTGGATATTAGAGTGAGGTCTCCTAAGGTACTGACCTTGCTTTAGCCAATCATAACAGAGCATGTTACCGGGTTGAGCTGTGATCAGAAGAGTCCCCACAGCACGAACAGGAGGAATTAATTATTCAGACTGGCTGCTCGCACGTTTTGCTGGACACCATATTTAATGACATCTATAATGGCATCTTTGTGAGAGATTAATGGTGATGTGAGACTATCAAAGCAGAAAATGCACAAAAGTTGAGCCAGACAGCTCTCTGTGTGCCAGGTACAAACACAAAGGGAACGATGGGTGCGAGCATTTTATGGCAGCATCCAGATTATGTTTTTTCCTTTTTGTTCTCAAATTCATCACCGTTCATTTTACACATCTTACCTTGTCTCTCATTATGTGCAATCTGGAACATTTTGTCTCAAACTGACATGCATGAACCTGTTGTAATTAGATTTGCCTAAATATTTATTATACAAGGAAATGAAGAGGTAAAAGATTAGAGCCTTTCCTCACAATATTTACATCTCTGCCACCACAGTTTAGCTTCTACTCGAGGGAAAGGCTGAGTTTTATAATGATCAGAAGTCACGTTTCCACTGACCTTTTACGAGACAAGAGAGCACTTAGATGAATAAAAAAAATGTTTTCTTGTTCGTAGCTATGCAAAAGGGGAAACATTTTTCGACTTGGTGTCCTCTTGATCCTGGATGACAACTTTAACACAATAGATGACAAAACATTTTTGTTGTATCCCTTAAATTAGCTATTTGTCCAATGATCAACTAAAGCAAAGAAACTCTTATTAAAGTTCAGGCACACTACTTTTTTTTAATCTGTGAAGAAAATGTGTTGAAGTACAAGGCCAAAGAGTCAGGACATGTTGATAGTATTACTGAATTTGTGACTTCAAGATAAGACAAAGCTGGTGTCAAATATGCAGATACAATTTCAGTTCAAAGTCTATAAATCTTCAAAAGTCAAAATCAAGTATCACATGCATTTGTGTTACACTAAATCTTAAATTATTTAAGGGTAAATATTTTGCCCTTATACTTTGTTGAATAATAATACATAGACAGCCAGTATAAAAATAGATACGTTGATGTATAGATATTTATGTGAGGTATGTAGCAAGAAAGTAGGTTAGTAAAGAAAAAACTGTCAAGCACTGCAGCTCTCACAGCTTTCGTGTGTATTTGCTGTAAATAGTGCTTAGCAACAGCAAGGTTACTGACTCTGGTTGCATCTGCATTATGCTAATGTAATGAGAGCAGGAAGCCAATGGAGGCTAGTTGCGCTACGGGGACACAAACACAAGAGTCATCATGCAAATTAGCAGGATGGCTGATCGCTCAAAAAGTTTAATGAGAGGATAAGCAGCCGAACCGGACCACACCTCCAGTGGCAGGTCAGATTCAGATGTTCTGCTTTGATATTTCTCTTTAGCTAAATGTTCTTATCGGACCCGGCGCAAACATGCAAACAATCTGGCCTGTGTGATGTTCCAATCACATGGGGCTGAAGTGCGGGAGACTCAGCATGTCTGTCTTGGCATTTCCTGAGGCTTTGTAAACATACATACACACACTCTCCCTTTCTTCACACACACACACACACACACACACACACACACACACACACACACACACACACACACACACACACACACACAGGAGGTTGCATTTAAACATACAGTCCTTCCACAGTCCATTATGATAATATAATGGTCAGCAGAAGCAAAGTAAAACCTGCTTCTATAAAAACATACAACAAGATGAAAAATGAAGGCATAATATTACAGCTTCTGTTAGTCTGTGACTCTTTGTTATTGTTGCATGCATGTCTTGACCAAAGAATCTTCAAAAACAGATGTTTAATCTCATGTAGGCTTTCCTGATTAAGTAAAAAAAAACATTTTGTAAAATGTCGGGAGTAATACATTTACGTTTATAAGGTCAAACTTGCAATGATCCTTGTCACAAACAAACATTCCTGCACCATTAGTTACATTTTTGAGCTTGCCTTCTTTGTTTTCAAAATAAGGCTCATTAAATTATTTATTAAACATGTCGCTGTTATAAGTGGAATAAATGTGTGAATCTGCCTCCAACTTGTGGTTACTCCTGACTTAGTATAGAAAAGAAAAACAGAAGGAAGTGTGACTTTTTTTGGCACTTCTCCTTTTTTTATTTTCTCATACTCATCCAAAACATATTTACCAAATCCAAACTGTACATCCAATAGAGAAAGCTACAACCATAGAATCCACTTCTTATTCATTTAGCTCTCTAAAAAGCTTCTTTCTTTTTTTTTTAGCAATTACACCACCGTCACTAAAGCCATTAATGCATGTTGTTGATGTGCGAGTATGATTATTGCGCTGGACTTTGCCAGAGGATGGCCATCCATTAAATCATTATTCAATTGAACGTACGTGTGTGTGTGTGTGTGTGTGTGTGTGTGTGTGTGTGTGTGTGTGTGTGTGTGTGTGTGTGTGTGTGTGTGTGTGTAATGAACACTCTAATCAAAACCTTAGAGGCTGCTGCTAAATGGTAAAGAATGATTTAATGTGTCTCAGGCTTTTTTTAAACTCACAGGTTTAAGTGGATTCTTTTGACGGGTTTTACCTTTGTGCTGTAGTCTACAGAGGAAGTTAATATACAAACTGTAAACACAAATGTTTGGATCTAAAGCTGTCAGGTTGGAATACAATTAAATAAACAAAAATCATGAGCCGTAAAACCCACATTTCAACCTCCAGATGCATTAAGAGCTGTCAGTATCTCTTGCCAGTAATCTACTTTACCCATTTAGTTGCCATCTAACACAATTTCATGGTGCCGATACTGAATCTAAAAATTCAATAGCTGAACATGTATGCTGGGATTATAATTTGGAGTCTCTGTGGGGGATGTAGGTCAACTGAAAGGCTCTATTTCCTCAAATATTGTAATCCCCATTTGTTCTGCTTTTCACCAGAAACACAGCTTTGAGGTCTTTGTCAGACTTCAATGCCGTGGGCAGGACAGTGGCTCTCTGTTTGTCTTGTTTCAGATGATTTATCTACTTTTTGTATTTTGCAAATAACTTTTAAAATGTTTGCCTTTACTTTGACTCCCCATATTTCTTACAATTTGAACCAAAATACTGGAACACAGCCTCTTGATTCCTCTACTTTCAGTATGAACCCTTGCTCCTTGAGTTGTCCACTCAGCTCCGCTGCAGTGCAAGAACCAAAGCAGGTCATGTTTATGGTTGAACTGGGGAATAGGGTCAGCAGGATATACTCATTTAACCTTGCTGGAGACCTACACAGCTCAGAGAAAGGAAGTCATTCATTTAGTCTTGAGTGATAAAGCGTGGTTGAATACTCTGTCTGCCTTTTCACTGATAAAAAAAACCATCATCACGTTCCCCAAACGGTTCCACTAATTTGCACTCAGCCAAACTAACTTTGTGCCTGTTTCTCTGTGCTGGAGGAATAGTTTTTTGAAACCACACATGAACATGAAAAATTGATTTGTTTATATATATAATTTCAGTATAATGGGTTTTTAGTCTGATTCTGTGACAAAACCTGATTTGTCCCCTCGTAGGAGAAAAAGGGGGAAGGATTATTCTACTTGCTGGCATGTTCATATTGTGTTCCTGTGTTGTCTAAACCTGATAACAAGTATGGCACAAGACAAGGCTGTCCATTGTTGAAAGGGCTTTTCCACAAAAGTCATTATGCTGAATCAATGCTCCCCAGAAAAACGGCAGGCTCAAACGCCACACACAGAGATGGAGGAGTGCGTCAAAATATGTAACTGCCTTAGGCTTCTTTTTGATGGTTCAGCAGGCCAAGGTACATACCATATACCTGCAATTATGTGGATGTTTTCAGTTTGCAGAATTCATCTAATGTCTGTCATACATGTACCTTTCTGAAAAGTGGCAAAAAAACATTAAAATGACATGAAATGGTTTTAAAGTGTTACATCTTGTAGACATGCACGTAGTTTCGGTTTTATTTACTCGGGTTTTGAGATATCTGCCTCCTACTCAATACAATGCAGGTGAATAGAATTTCTGGTGTTCGTAGCATAGAAAAAAATGAAATTAAAAAAGATATCTTTCTAGAGACACTGCATGGGTTAAACCTCATCTCTGCCCGAGGCTACATTAGCCACTCCTAGCATAACACACCCTTGTCTCTGACCGAACTGTGACTGGTCAAGTTGCATTGTAGGTAGTCTCGCTTTGCCAGACCATCCTCCACACGCTGCGAAGGAGGGTCTGGCTAGTCCACACAGTATTCCGGGATGGGAGAAAAACGCGCTCTGGTTTATTGGCATTTCTTTAAACCGATCACAATTGTCATGGGCGTCACTGAGCTCCGCACAGAGCCGCTGCAAAATAACCTCGGGAAAGAACTTGTTTTGGTGGAACGTGTACGTTTGAGTTGTGCGAGAGAAAATTCAGATTGGACAGATTGTTTAGCTAGCTGTCTCAATTTACCCTGCAGAGATCTGAGGAACAGTTAACCATAGTCCTCATAAATCCACCGGAGTATAAAATTCCAACACAAAGAAAGTGGAAGGAAACGGATATCCGCGAAAAGACATGTATCCAGCGGAATTTCTTGCGGCACCTGAGCAATTCCGGAAGTAGAACGCCTTGGATATAGACTACATTGTGGGTAAAGTAGGCACCAGGTTTTGACAAGGAATGATGATGCAAGGAATAAAAAGAACAATATTTCTGGTTCTGCTGCATGGATTTTTACCCTTTTTATTTTAAACTGTCTATCAAGAGTCTGACAATGGTATGATAGTGCAATGCTAAATTGATAAAATACTCTTTTAACTTCATCTGACGTTGATATGTGGCTTCAGCAGTTAGACAAGCCAAGTGGATATCTTCCAAAGCCACTGTCTTTTTAGTGCAAAATTCCCTTTGTTTTACTGTCCCGCTGCAGCAGCTCAGCAAGGAAACTGTGCTGTCTGGGGAAACACAAAGGGGGAATATTGAACTAAAAAGACTAACTTTGGATAATACCCACTTGATTTGTCTAACAAACTCAAACTTCATACAAGCTTCAGCTGAACTTTTGAGTGCATTTTTGAAAGAAACTGTGGATTTTGTTCTGTGTGAGTAAGGGACGGTAGGAACAGGAGGAATGATTACAGCAACTAATAACTCTTTCCGTATACATACCAACATATGGGTAATGTTTGGAGATTGAGTTGAAAAATATTGAAATCTTTTTTAAGTAAGAAAATAAGTTTTGTTGTAATTTAGTGGAACCAACCCTTTTGAAATAGCGAATCCTCACATCAGGAAATAAATGCCAATGTACTCTAATGTCCTGTATTCATTAAATTATGTCTGCCGGTCTGTCTTTGTCATCAGCCCGCAGCCTCTCTCAGACGGTTGCACATAACAACAGCATGTGTACTGTGTGTATGGACAGCACATTTAGCCTCTCTGTCTTCTCTGTCTCATCTTGGATGTTAACGCCCATGGGTCAAATAACATCTTATTTAAAAAAAATAAAGTCAGAAGGTTGCGTCGGGGGAAGTAAGTATTTCCCAGTAATAGAGTACGGAGCTGGATGCTCTGAAAAGTCTCTTTCCATCTGTCTGCATGACTGCATGGTACATGGAGCTGTGTGGTGGTCGATCCGCTCGAGGGGGTTATAGAGGCAAGTTGGGGGGGGTGTTTCTGTAAATAGCCCACCCTGCATCAAGAACCGGCATGCTAGGGCTGCGCTCTGTGCAGTCCTGACCTCACCAACCAAGCCGCCGCTCACATTTCCTCACTGCTTGGGAGGCTGTGGAAGTCAGCGCTGACTGTTTCTCCACTTTATCCAGGTCAGATCTGATCTACTCTCACTAGTAAAGCACTGACGCTCGTGACCCCGGTGACCCCCCTCGCTGCCAGCCAGTGTCAAAATAACACAAGCAGCTCTGCGGAGGGCCTCTGCTGCTCTGCCTGCTGTTATGAAATCATGCTGCCCTCATTTGGGTTTCTACACATCTACACTCTGATAAATTGTCAGATCAAAACAAAGTGTCGGCACAATTTGATGTCCGTATTTCTCCACATTAAGCTGTTAAAAGAAGAGTTTGCCCCGCAGCGTATTTCCAGTGGATGTGTGTATGTGCTTGGAAGTAGGTCATTGATTCAGAACTTGGACACTGATTATGTGCTGGCCTAGAAATGAGCTATAATCGGTGTCTCTCATACCAAAACAGCTTTTCATAAGTGGCAGTTATTTCAAGGTCAGGACAACAGTTGTGTCTCATCATTGCTACACATGCATACAGACTTTATTTTGCTCTCTCAGTTTAAACAGATTGCTGTGTCTAGAATCTGTTCAATCTTGTGAGATTGCTCATTTGAGGATACATTACCACTGGGGAAAAAAAGACTGAATATCATGTTCATCTCTGTTTATAAAGACCAGAATGTGCCAAATCTGCAGGCATGCCCTGTTCTGTCCTTGATGGGGGTTTGATGCACTCATCCAGATGCCATTTGAGCCAATAATGTAAATATTCTTGGTCTTTGAACAAGCCAAGACGTGATCTAATCTGTCTCTGACATCCAACAAACTCTCCTGCAACACGTGTAAAAAGGGAGTTTTCATCATGACCATGTTGGAGTAAATCTTGCACTCAAAGCTGGGAATTAACTGTCAGCTAGCATCATCACAACTCCCTCTCTCTGTCTGTCTCTCTTTATAGCTTGAAGAGAGCGCTGTATTAGATTCTGCAGTGGATTTTCCTGAGACGCCCTCAGGATTAAGCCTTGATATTGTTTTGTAAATGTAGCTTGGTATAGAGTCAGTTCTGCTTACAGTATGTGCTGATATTTAGCTTGAATAACTAGTTGTATAATCTGAATGGTGGTTGTAGGAGGTCAAAAGGGCATGTTTGTGTACTTCCTGTTCTCTTCCTTCTTGGCAAGTGTGGGTCAAGAATAAACATTGGGAGCGTGCTAGCATGAATGAAGACTCTTTATTTTTTTAAGTGGCTGCATTCCCTTGTGTGCTCTTGTATTGTTGCATAGTTATGGAAGCGTATTTTCATGATACCAGGAAGAAGACACTGGAGTTTGCATATCATCATGGGTTTGCGTGAGAGCAGCGTTGCAATCACTCCTCCTCACCTCTGTGTGTCCCACATGAAAGATACTCAGCGTGCGCCCGTTGAAATGAGCCCTCGCCATGTTTGCATTTGTTTAGGCGGAGAGGCAGAAACCAACAAGCAGGCATAGACAAAATCCTATCAAAAAATGACATCAGGCGCAACAGCTGCAGGCTGTGGCACTGGGAGGAGAGGAGCGAGAGAAAGAGAGAGGGAGGAGAACAATTGACCAGAAGCGACACGGGAAAGAGAGGTGACCTGATTGCTCAGCTGGCCAAGAGCACGGGAAGGAAGCAGCAGGAAAGGCTGGTCCCCTCAGTCTGGCTCTCTGCTGCTTCTGGTGGGTCACTCTGTGGCCTTCCTCTCCTCCCTTTCCCCCTCCTCCCTCCTCCTCCTTCCCGCACTGCTGCCTGTCACGGCTCACTACATCGGAACAAAATGATCAGCTCTCACCTCCTCATGAACACGGGTCATCATGGTAGCCATGCAAAGGCTGGGCCCTTTGTATTAGATAGGGATCACTGATATCTGGGAGGAGGAGGAGGTGCTGCAGACAGCTGGATAAGTCAATATTGTTTTGCTTTTTACAGCACATATATGTAAGGGTGTTTAATTTTTATTATTTTATTTATTAACGATGGCCCTGAGGTTACCAATTTTGTGGCACTATTAATTTCATAGTTTGGCTCTCGAGGAATTATTGGACGTGTGAGAGCGTTTATGATTCGTCTCTCCACAAGGAAGCACATCAAGTACTTCTTTCTCAGTTCCTGTAGCTCATAATGTAATTAATTCTAATCGCAATCATCGTAATAGCTTTTCAGATCAAATACCCAAGAGCGGTCCCAACAAAATAATCCATTCCTCTGAAAAACAAACACCCAAACTCTTTCACAGCTTTCTCTCTCTCTTTCTCTCTCTCTCTCTCTCTCTCTCTCTCTCTCTCTCTCTCTCTCTCTCTCTCTCTCTCTCTCTCTCTCTCTCTCTCTCTCTCTCTCTCTCTCTCTCTCTCCCTCCCTCCCTCTCCATTTGGCTTTGGCTTGGAGAGAAGAGCAGTCAGTTGGATGAGGGGGGAAAAACATCAGAAAACAGAAGGACCTGCACATTTGCATACCTTTTTAGCATGTGCTTGAGGGAGCCTTTATTAAATTCAACCCCCCTTTGGGGTGGGCCCAACCATGAGGGAAAGAGGGGGGAAGGAGGGGTGGTCTCATCTTGGAGACAGGAGGCACCATCTGAGCCAGCAGACAAACAATGTTTCCTGACACAAAAACACGAGAACAAGATGGCAGCAACGGCAAAGTGTTTTTCAGCAGCCCGGTGCTGCTGTCCCTGTCTGGTCATGGAGGAGGGGGGCTGTCACATCCAGAAGCAAACATTAGCCTGAGTAGATGGTCACTTTGGGCACAAATTAGTGGTACTGAAATGATTAGCTGATAAATCAATTAGATAAAAAATTCATCAACAGCAATTCTGATAATCAGTTAATCCTCATTAAGCAAAGATTCCCAAAATATTTTGGATAATAGCTTCTAAAAAGCGAGGATTTTCTACTTTTATCTTTTTTAATCACTGGAAATTGACCTCTGGCTCTGGAAAATTGTGTTGGGCATTTCCCACTAATTTGTTACATTTTAGTAGTCTCGCAGTTCCAGACCTTCCTCCACAGCGCTGCAGAGAAGAAGTCTGGCTAGTCCACACAGCATTCCGGGATAGGAGAAAAACGTGCTCTGGTTTATTGGCATTTCTTTAAACCAATAGCAATCGTCTTGGGCGGTGCTAGGCGCCAGACGGAGCCACGGTGCCTCTGCAGAATAGCCTCGGGAAGGAACTTGTTTTGGTGGAATGTGTACATTCAAAGGTTGTTTTAGTCGTGCAACAGAAAACTCAGATTGGACAAGTCTAGCTAGCTGTCTGGATTTACCCTGCAGAGATCTTAGGAGCAGTTAACCATAGTCCTCATGAATCCACCGGAGTTTAGAATGCCAACACAAAGAAAGCGTAAGGTAACGGACATCTGGCCGAAATGAGGGACATCCCGTAAATGAAACGTTGTCTAGACTAACATTTAAGAGACCAAACATTTGGTTGCAGCCCTTCAAACCAGGACATTAGCACGTCTTATATGTTTATGTTTAGTATTGGAAGACTTAACAACGTAGCAGTCTGTTGATGTGAAAAATCAGCCCTGCCGTGAACAACTGTACATAATAGAGGTCTACAGCTGATGTCACTTTTACATTTATTTCAGTGGAGAAAGTGGCTACATGTTTCATTTCAGTGCTTAAAAGGTCACCAAAATCTTGAGTGCACATTGATGAAAATTGCAGGCACCATGTTAGCTGCCTATTAGCAAAGCCTGCACTTCTTGTTCACTGTAAAAACAAAAACCTAAAAAAAAAAAAAAGTGATTTGATAAGAGAGCAGATATGCTTTGTGTTTGTGGTGAGGTGATGTTGGGCAAGCGCAACAAGCTGTATGTATCTGTTTAAGCAAGCTGAGGCAGCTTGTGGTTGTGCTGTACCTGGGAAGAGGCTGAGATAATAAACCAATGCAGTGAAGTGACGGTTTCCCCCACCAGAGAGGGATGAGCTGTTAGCACGCCATGCTAGTTAGCATGTTAGCTCCCCTAATGAGCCAAAATTACAGGTTATCCATGAGCAATTATCACCGATAGCCCTCCGCCTCTTTGCCTTTTAATAGCAGTTGTGTTCTTAGTGATTTAAAAATTAGCATGTTTTTTTTCTGGTTTCTCTTGAAACTACCAGGCAAATGCACAGAAAACGGACATATTTACTTCTAGTTACATAT
This sequence comes from Sander lucioperca, assembly GCF_008315115.2. Lineage (NCBI taxonomy): Eukaryota > Metazoa > Chordata > Actinopteri > Perciformes > Percidae > Sander > Sander lucioperca. The sequence continues at coordinate 17,428,493 of NC_050194.1, read as the reverse complement.
TTTTTTTCTAATTAAAATATTAATAATAAATGTTAAAGATATTGAATTACAACTTAGGTATGACAAGACTTTTACTTTTCTTAAGACTAATTCAAATCAAATTTTTTTATATTGGTGTAGGCTACATATACAAATTACTTTTTCAATTTTATGATTGTGGTGGGTAGGTATGATATGAGACATAAATACCTTTAGCATTTAACATATGTGGATTCAATGTCAATACACCACAAATGAAAACCCCAACAAGTAAGTCCTGTTCTTTGTATCCCATATTACACATTTTGGTATTCTATTCCCCGCTACATCTTAGATTTATTATTCTTATACTGAAACAATAGGATAAGAAGAATCTCTTCTCCACATCATGACGGATGGAAATATCATGTGTAATTACATGTTATATAAGGTGTTAAAATGTTGTAAAACCCATAAAAAAATACAGGTACAAGATCCAGGAGTGTAATTTTCACAGCTTGCTGGCCATGAAACAAGTTATATATACTTTTTATACAAATCAGTGGAAAACTTATAGCTATAGAGTCAATGTTAGGTCAGCACTGAGATTTCGCCTTCCCATGTCTCATTTTAGCTTTAACTGTAGTTCACTACTATTCAGCTTGTGACTGAGAATTATGAATCATAAAGACTTTTTAGGACCTCTTGGTCTAATACACAATTTCTGACAGACTTTGAACAGAAACTAACGTTGTTTGAGTTATATTCCAAGAAAAGTTACTATCTCCAAAACGTTGAGGGACCACATGGCCATGCACAACACTTGTGCTAACCAAGAAATGCCCTTGCTCTTTGCTGTTTTTGTAAGCCCCACCTTAGCATTTGGCACACCCAAAGCAAGGGGGATGGGAGAAGGAGTATGAAGTGAAGAAATATCACAGATGTTAGGCTGCATGAACCCCTTCCCCTTTACAGCCTTCCTGCTTAATGTGGCCTCTTTAGCCTCCGTGTTTTTTTTCTCCGCGCTCTCCCTCCACAAAAGACAAATGACTTCTCTTAACCTAATTTCTGTTTCCAGCATGTGAGGGTCCGCCTCGACGGCTGCCGGTCAATAGAGTTTGAGTAGACACTGTGCAGATTGGAGCCACTCTGGAGCCCATGTGGCTAGTTTTCTGCCCACAGTGTCCTGACTTCTGCCTTTGAGAGGATTTTCCATGGAGAGTTTAGTAAACAACTTACATTTTCTCACATTATCTTGTTTTTGTGTCTATGTGCGCGCTTGCTTATTCATGCATGTGAGAGCTTTTTGCACCACATGCTGCAGGGCCAGTTGTCTATTTGAAGAGTGCAATGGAAACAGCAGGGTTAGGGTTTCAACCTATGCTGTGTGTGTATGTGTGTGTGTGTGTGTGTGTGTGTGTGTGTGTGTGTCTGGTTTGTGACTAAGACAGGGGTCACAGTTGTGTGACATGCCAAACCCAGTCTGGTGGCGGCGGCGGTGGTGGTGCTGTCACTCATCCGACCACTCAGTGGGTCAACTTTTACTGTCATCCGCGGCGTAATCTCGCCCCTGTTTAATTCGGTTAAAGCGAGGAAAGCCGTCTTAACCTCATCACAGCCCAGAACTGTGCCTGTTGAGATGCTCTGGGCCGATTAAGGGCAGGAAGTGGCGGAGTGTCTTTGATTATTTGGCCTTTCTCTATTTCCCTGGGGAAATGTTGGTGCGTCAAGCCTGGCAGAGACTTTGCCATGACCAGGATTGGTTCCTGATGTGTGGACACAGCAGTCATGTCTCAGGGGTCCACAGCAATTTATCATGAGGATATTAAATGACCTAATGGCCAAATTATTTGCACAGAACTAACCTAAAGGAATCTCTGTGTTTGTAAGAGGTTGAGATGTCGAGCCACTGTTCTGTCTCTGAGATGCAATTTACTGTGCTGTGAAAGTGTACATATTCTGCAATCAAGCCGATGAGCGGGTAATGTGGTTATTGAATTTCAATGAGCTGGATATTATCAAAATTAACTAGGATTATAATGAACTGGTTTCTCAGACTAACTGGTCTGATTTTGTTTTTGGGATGTAACGGAGGCCTGAGAAGCGTTGTAGTAAAGACTGTGCTGCATTGACGCTGGCCTCTCTCAGCTCTCCCTCTCTTCCACCAACAGGAACTGGCTAATTTCCTGAACTTGATATACCATTTGGTCGACACAGAGGGAAACATCTGAGAGAGGGGATCTCAGAGAATTCTCTGCTTTAAAAAGCTTAATGAGTGTTCAAATCTCTGGGTCAACGCTTTTTAATGTTTTACAGGTGACGCAGGAGTTTTTCTCGCTGACTTTGGAGGAACCTTAAAAGGAAAAGTGAGCAGTCAGGAAATGAGTTTTGCAGGGTAAAGAGGAGGAACTCCTTTTTGTTTGGGGTTCCTCAGATTCCCCGTTGCCTCATTAGCAGAGTCATTCACAGATTTCCTCCGTCTGCTCTCACAATGTCAGAAGGCATCGGCTCACCTGCACAGCCTTCAGTGTGTAGTTTTCAATCACTACTTCAAAGAATCGGATACTTATCTCGACTCAGTTTATGGAGAGTGATTGTATCTATTTCTCTAACCTTGGTAGCGTTCTGTGTCAAAGTTCACAACCTAAGCTGCAGGTCATCTCTCTGCTCGGTTTGCAATATGACCCTCTCTCCGGACGGACCGACCTCCTTCCCCCTCTCTCTCTTTCTCTCGCTTTCCTTTCCTGATGACCCTACAAAGTGGCTAACATGTGTTACTTCCCCCATTGATTTAGATGAACCCTTGATCTGCTGGCCCCTGCACCGATCCCTCCACCAACCGTAGAGCTTTCTGTTTTTTTAAACAGATCTAGTTGCTTTTGATTTGCTTTCAAATGGTGGTGCTGGTGCAATAAAAAAAGGAATAATTTCCAGACAAAGCACTTGTCTGCCTTTGTACAGCTCAAGTATTAAACTTGTGCAGAGTATTACTTGAGCATATTGATCGGAGTCCTCTGCAGTAGAGAGGGAAGTGTGCAAAATCAATGCTTTATTTTCTCCTAGGCTAGCCTTGTTCATGCTTGTTTTTTGTCAGTGAAAATGAGAGGAGAAACCATTTACTTTCACTGTATTCCATCCTTTGTAGTGATTGTAGTGACTCATTTCAGCAAATTCAGCCTTGTACTTTGTCATCTCTTTGGCCCACATACTTTTTCACTTCTTATCTCCATTGCATTCAAGAGCATGAATCTACCTCTTTATCGTGGTGGGTGGGTGATATCATGCTTGGTTTTTGCAGTGATTGTATTGTGAGGTTACGTGTGTCACTTTGCCACTCTGGTAAACGTACAGTGGAGTCTGTGTTCTTGTTGACACCATTGGATGTCTTATTTTGTCCAACCAACAGTCCAAAACCTGAGGATATTCAGTTTACAATTATATAAAACAGAGAAAACCAATAAATTATCACATTGGAGAAGCTGCAACCAGATAATTTTTTGAATTTGTGCTCGGAAAATGGCTTAAATGATTAACCGATTATCAAAATAGTTCCAGATTAATATTTTGTTGATCGGCTAATGGATTAATCAACTAGTCGTTGAAGTACTATATACAAATACGGCCTGTTAATAAGACACCACAATTTGATATAAACCAGATCTAGAGTGCAGCACTTACATATTTAAATGATACCACTCCTAAGATTAAGAACACTCAATCACACATGTTCAATAATCAGATTTGGACATCGGTTTGAAAAGTACAGATGAAAATGGGATCCATAATCCACTTGTCCCAGGTCTATTCTCCTCCTGAATATTTTTGAATCTGCCAACCTCAATAGCTAGAATACCAGCTCTCAAATCTGCCACTAGTAAATACTGTATGTTAAGCTTCTTAATATGAAATATAGATAAAAGCTTTCGTTGTTAAACACCAAAAACTATTTCTGTAGACATACTGCACAGCGTATTAACCTCCTCCATTGTGTGGATGTGAGGTGCAGCCTTGGTTGGATATGAAGTCCGAGAGAGGACGGTGTAACCGAAAAGGGGTCAGCGAACGGGAACATGTCTGGTGACAGGCTGCCTGCATGTGGGGTGGTTTCGCTAACGAGAAGCCATTGTGCCCTCGGTGAAGGTTAACTCTCTGATTCAGGGAGGCAGGAAGTGTTAGCCGCCTCCCCTGCACTTTTCCCATCCGTGGCCTCTGCCAAGCCTCAGCAGAACAATCCAGCCCCTGTGACTAAGAGGGAGGAAGAGAGGGGGGGAGAGAGAGAGAGAGAGAGAGAGAGAGAGAGAGAGAGAGAGAGAGAGAACCAGAGAGGGGAGGGGTGGTTTGAAAAAAAGAGTAGAGAGGTCCAATTCTGCAGGGTAACATCAGGCTTCTACGTTATGCAAGTGTTCCCTTTTTGCTTGCCTCACCCGGGGTTTTGATACAGATTGCATGATGTTAATGCAGAACATTCAGTCTGTCCCCTCTTCACCAAAACAGTCTCTATTTAAGGCAACTCAGACATATTTTCCTCTACAATTGGAACTGCAAAGTGGCCAACTGTAGCCAGGTTCCGACAGGTTTAAGCTCTGCACCCACACATACACACATCACAAAATGAAAATCACGCAATGCACTCCGAGACAAACACCCACACAGAAAATAGATATCTCAAAAGATGTATGCACACACACACACACACACACACACACACACACACACACAAACACACAAGTCATAACACCTCATACCGAATCAACAATCGCATCTTTGTTAAATTATCCAGGAAATTGTTTGCGGTGCTTTGATAACACAGGTGTTTATATGGTAATACCTTCAGGAGGCTGGATAAGAATGAAACAATAAAGTCATTAGGGTGTTACAAGAAGAAATGAAACCAGGCTCCTTCACACACTGCAACTCATCACTCACACACACACACACACACACACACACACACACACACACACACATAAACACAACCAGAAGAGGCTGAACTCTTATACACAAATTCATTAAATGAAAGCTTTTGTCAGCTGCCTTAATGACCCTTGATGTGTGTGAACCTATGCCAAGTTGTCCATGGAAGAGCAATTTATCTCCACTAGTGTTGTGGTTATATGGCAGATAAAAGAAAATAGAGTAGAATGGAGTTTACACAAGATAGAATAGACCATTCTTAGGAAGGTGGCCTAAGCCATTAAAATAGCTTAACTTAAGGGCTTTTATCTCAAGTGTCGTGGTACAGAGTTTACGTAAGTAATCACTGATATGAGGCGACCCCACCCCACACCCTTTGTGCGTTTTCTTTTTTTAAATTGACATAAGGCTTATTTCCCATCTGTCAACATTCCTATCCTTTATTTCTCTCCATCCTCACAGGCAGCAACCTTTGCTGAGCTCACTCTGCTCTTAAGTTGTGCGAGATGTCATCCATTCATCTGTAGGCGTTTCAAGCTCAGTTATGTACATGTTCATGCAATTGCTAGCCAGCAAGTTAAAAATAGAAATACCATGTAAATTACACAACTTTGTAGTCACCAGAAGTTATATTTCCCCTCTAGTATTTCTTTCTAGTTTGACAACTTCCATGATGTTTGTTGTTGTCATGTTTGTTGACATTGCAAGTCCCAGAAGTCCTTGTCTGGCCCTTCCTGCTCAAATACCTTACCACTTCATGGAGGTTGTAAACAAGCTAATATTGGTTGGGGTTTTACGTAGTCAGACACGTCTTTTGGTGAAATCAGGGCAGTTGAAATCTCCTAATCGGACATGGTGACTGTCTGGAAAGACATAAATGTTGTGTGGTCTCATCCAAGCTTCCTGTGAATAGTAATTACAAAATCTTAACTACCGTTCCTGAAAAAGTAATTGCAATTCTGCTACATGTTACTGTCCAACACTGCTCTGGACAAGTGGAATCATCTATTCCAGACTGAAAAAAACATAGATGCATTTTGTCTGTTTGTCCGGAGGAGGAGCAGTAAAGGGCCACAGACAGGCAGGGTGTGAACAAAGATGTCTATCCACAAAGGTGCCCTCTCTCATCTGATCCCGACACATCTCTCCTACAAAGGCAGGGCTGTGCACAGCGTGCAGATGCTGCTAGCCTGCCTCTAGGTAAATAATGAATAGGTCACACCTGGTGGTCTCTTACAGGCTCACTGCAGCCTCCGTCCCTCTCTCTCTGGTGGTTTGGGAATGTGTGTGTGTGTGTGTGTGTGTGTGTGTGTGTGTGTGTGTGGTTCTAACATTGATCAAAATTCTCCTGCAGTTTTCATTTTTGTTGTGTTTTCTTTAACCTTTAGCTACATAGTGTCCTCTTGTATCACACACATAACGTGCTTTAACAGTGTTTGTGCTTTCACTGTGTGTATGTGTGTTCAAAGCAGTGACATTGAGACCCTATCAGAAGCATTAGCGGAGCCTGTGTGTTGGATATGACCACATAAAGATGCGGTCAGTGCCACTTTAAGGTGACAAATGACTGACTTACATCTCTACAGACAGCTAAATTAGAGACTGTGCTTAAATGTGTCCAACAATCCAGTGTACATCATGAGGACGGATGATTTCATAAGAGAAGTCTTTAATGCCTTGGGACCACAAATGGCTGAAAGCTAATTCATTATCATTACTTTTGATCACTTCAAAAGATAGAAGGAGCCACATAAAAGATTTCTCAAATACCCAGTTGAGATGTAATGCATCATCAGTCATGCCAGTAGTCTCCCTCTCTATCAAGAAGGCTTGTCTCATTAAAAATACATGCAGTGCTTTGAGCTGAAGTGTGCCAATCATACAAGCTTTCCATAAAAACTCCTCGTGCTGCTTTAAAATCAGCAGGTAATGAGCTGAACATGCTGAAGTGGATTTTCTACATTTTGCAACATTCGAGTTAAGGACTAGGGTTACGACTAAGAATTATTCTCTCAAGTTCGATCAATCTATTTGGATCAGTTGATGATTATTTAGTCTATAAAATGTTAATAGAGGAGAAAAAAATGTGAAAAATGCCCATCACAAGTTTCAAGAGCCCAAGGAGACGTCTTCAAATTGCTTTTTTTTTGTCTGATCAACAGTCCAAAACCCAAATACTTTTAATTCACAGTGATATAAAACAGAGAAGAGCAGCAAACTCATAAATTTTCTGTCAACAACGAATCAATGAATTCACCTATCATTTCAGGACTAAAAATGACACTACAGCTTGGATTTTGCCAAAATCTATATTGCTGTAAGTCTCCACTTAGGGTCCACAAAGCCCCTCAGCCCTGTAAATGTAGTAAATGTATTTTTTTAGGAGTAGTTTATTTATTTAAGAAGAAACTCTTCCACAAGAGGTAGATAGGACTGCTCCAGCCCTGCTTATCAGCAGCGCGGGCTGTGTGTGGCAGAGATAGCGTGCAGTGAGTGCGTCACAGAGAGCTTGTGATTGGAGCCGGATTCAGGAGTCAAACAGTGTTTTATCTCTTGTATATCAATCACGGTGCACTGTGGCCCCTGCGCACATGAGCGCCGGAGCTCACCGCATTGTTTGTTGTAGCAACAAACCTACTCTGAAGTGGTATTGTGGTGCCCTTGTTTTTTTGCACATTTCTTCTAAAGGTTACTGCTCTGTTGTCAGGAAAGCGGGAGAACAGAGTCCTCAGACTCAAGGTTCACAAAGCTCAGCAACTGCAAGAATAGGAATCATAGGAATTCTATTGACAGCAGCTCCTCCAGTCAATAGTCTTAAAGGGTTTTGTATTAACACTGACACCACACGAGGCAACAAGCTGCACTCTATAAAATGCTCTCCACTCTGCAAGATCAACTCTTGTCATCAAGGAATTAGAGTAACTATCTGCTTTGTGTGTTTTCCTTCTGAGCGAACAGCACAGCGAATCAAAAGAACTGTTTACTGGGTTGAGGTGGAAGTGTAGAACAACACCATGTTTCCTGTCTAGTGATTTGTAAAACTCTTGAATTAATTTAGGCTCGGAAAGCTGGCTGTGCTTCCAGGGAGTCTTCCCTGTAAACAGTGGAAAGGAGACTCCTGCCCCTCGAGTTCTTTCCGCTATGTGTATGTATGTGTGTGTTTGCACATGCTCACAAACATGCACTTAATTCTCTGCTAGTATTTGAGGTTTTTCACCTAAAAGATATTATTGATACAAGTGAACAGTCAAAGAATACTTTTGTTTTATTACAACTCTGGTCCTTTTTTCACCATTTTGCCATCTTTTGGTTATGGTAACATCTGGGAAAACGGCAACATCGCTACAATAAAGGGGGGGAAAACAAACAGGTTCAGATGATGAAACCAGGTTGCAACGTAAATTACTGTATTTGGTTATAAACACAAATGTAAACACAACCGAAGTGTCAGTATTACTGCACAAGTATGCACGACTACGCTACAGTAGGTACAGCAGATATCAGCAATTAACTTGGGGAGTACAATGTTATAATTACTGATAGGAATGATAGGAGTCATGTAAAAAGGTCCACAGCAGCTAGATCAGCTAGAAGTCAAATGTAATCAACAGGCTGTTGAATGCCCACACTTCTTTTTTGTTGTGCTTTGTTTGATCAAGATACTAAATTCTTTCCCAGAGGCACTTCTCCATTTCTTGATGTTTCTCCCTACAACACATTCAAGTCCACCGAGGCCAGGAAGAAAAACAACTTCTCCAAGTTTAGTTGTTGAACATAATATTGAATCTTGCACACTGGTATTGACTTGTGTCCCATCAGACCAATTTAATCTGTGATTCAGCTCATACAGTGCATCCAGCAACAGGAATCATGTTATTAAGCCCCCTTAATGAAACAGTCAGGGTGGACTCTCCATATCTTCTTGCACAAAAAAAAGCTCATCTAAATGGAAAACACATTGTCTTCATTATTTGCAAGTGTTGAATGAAGGCAGTTGCCATGGTTACAGCCATCGGAGGCTGAAGCCTGGTTTGAGGCCAGAGGGGCTACAGGAACAAAGTGGCTCCTAATGGTGAGATTGTACAAATGGCTCTCTGAGAGGGTAATATATCGCTGGCATTTCCATGTTGGCCAACACAGTCGCAGCGCAGCAAACGATCAGTTTCAAATCATAACCTTGTGTCAAGGCTGGCTCTAGTTAATGAAACAAGATCAATATCACCAAGTTGTTTGCTATTTCACAGCACAGTCTACTATATATTCTTAGAAATCCATTTCTAAATGGCCATTCTGTGTTGCTTTCCAATGCATCCGCTTTCAAAGAGCGGTGCGGAAACTTCAGTGTACACCAATCAAAATGCAGATTGTCTACACAGCATGGTGTCCACCCAGGAGAATTACAGCTGAATACTAAGCAGGAGAAAGCTCTCCGTTTTGACTGCTGTTTATGCTTTTGAGAGAGGAAGAGGGAGGCAAAATGAGATAGAGAGAAATGCCAGCGCTTAATTCATTTTCTTGTCTGAATGTAGGTTAAATTACCTTTATATCCCACACTGAATTGCACATTGCAGGTAAATGAGTCACTTGGCAGGTGATAAGCGGCAGTGAAGACACGCTGGGAATCAGGGACAAGGTGCCTTTTCGTGGATAGAAAGAGACACATCGCTAATAATAGTGGAAGTGGTCATGCGGGACCTCTCTGCCCTCCGATTCATGTTGGATTATAATTGGTTTACCTGATACAACGCCTTGTGTTTGGATTGTGATGAGGCAGTGGTAAAACAAATTACTAGGAGGTTGACCTTTGGCAGCGCGGTGCTGACCCCAGCTGCCTGACAGGAACACCAACACACCTCAGTGCCATACAAGCCAATCTGGATGTTACTGGGTTAAATAGGATCTGACATAGACACTTGCAGACAAGGGTGTGTGGGTTTGGTTAACACTGAATATTGTTTCCTGCATTTATATACATTTATATCAACCGAGCAAATAACACATAATGATGACATTGTTTAACATGCTTTCCATAACAATGGTAGTCTATCAAAAGAATTTAAAATGATATGCAAATTTCTGTGATACGAATGCGTCACTCTAATGCAGTCGTCTTACTTACTCTTGCTACTTACTGTATTCAGTTTGTATTTAGTTTTGTTAATAGAGCACTCAACGATAGATAATGTTGACTAAAATAGTTATAGTATTCAATTAGTCATTTACTGCCTTATCTTATATCGTGTTTTTCCAGCCCTGAGTAGTATTTGCAGGTCTTCTGCTCAGGCTGTGTGCAGCCACAACAAGCTCTAGCAATCAGAGGACAGTCGAAACCCAGGGCAAGAAAAGGCTATGGCGCTTATAGACTGCTAGTGTCATTCAGAGCAAATTGCAACAGCAGATTTCTGATCTCCAACATGAATGCAAGAAAGCAATTGAGTTCTGGTGTTTTTTGGTGATTTAAAGCTTCTCTTAAGACTTACTATTGTAAATGCATTAAGGTTCTGCACACTGCTGCGTCTTGTTTGTGCAAGGCTTATTTTTCCCCTTGCGAACAGGTTGTTCACACGTTTGAAAAGATCTCTGTTTATGCTGTAGCTGGCCTTAAAGCCCGTTTCATGTCTTTGTTTATCCGACAAGAGAAGAGTTCTCAACTCTCAAGACTTGTTTGTCCTTCCTGGGTGGAGGATCGAGCGGGACTCTTTTCTCTTGGTGTTTTCTACGAAACGTTCATTCATGCGATGAAAGAGATCTAGGGCTTTCAAAAAGTCCCTGCGTGACGTCTACAATATCCATTTTTTCTGTAGATCAAGACTAGATATACTCCCAATTTGAATTTAAATCCCAGGGAAATTGTCTGCGGCCTGTAAGGCACGTAGCACTGTCTCAAACAGGCGGCGCTCGATATTATAACACAATTTGTATGTTAAAAAGGTCGCCCCTGTTGTTTGGATGTGTTTCTAAGTGTGTGTGTGTGTGTGTGTGTGTGTGTGTGTGTGTGTGTGTGTGTGTGTGTGTGAGAGAGAGTATCGACCAGTGGAGGATGTGTCGCTGACAGGGCAGCCTCTCTGGCCATTGTGTCGGGGAGGGGAAGCTGCTTGCTTTCAATCCATTATTGACTAATCTCATTAGTCGAGGATCCTAACGCTGAATGAGCCGCAGAAACTGACTTCTCTCCCTCCTTCTCATCGAGATACACCAATCACGCACGTGCACACAAACACATTCACATGCAAACGTACACACGTATTGAAGCCCTCTGCCACAGAGAAGACAGACTCACTTGTAATTATAGACAGCAGTTTTGAAAGAAGGACGTTTTTTTATTGCCCTTAATTAATCATTTTAATTAAGTGACTGCCTATCTGTGCTTTCTACTGGATTAGCTAATTATATGCTCAGCACTTTCTACTTGTGTCCTGACGTATGTGCATGCGCTCCCCTCGCCTTTGTCCCATGGCTGCTTGTACTGTATCACTGTGACAGCCCGTACGGTCTGCTGCTCATGGATCACGCTCACCTGTGCGTCTGTAAAAACAACATATGCTTTGCATATCAGCTTGCTCCTGACAGCGTAAACTTCGCAGTCATGGAAAAGAAGATGCAAAGTGTCAATTTGATTTGCAGAGTATTAACAATAGTCAGCGATCATGCAGCAGCGTCATGTTGTTTTTTATGTGTATTTATTGCCGGCCAGGTAACTAAAAGGCCGCACACCTCTGCAGTATCACCCAGCAGAGAGAGAGCAGACCACTGCAGAGAGAGATTCATGACCCAGCCAGCCTGTAATTGCTGATGGTTCAGCAGTTTTCGGGGGCTAAAACAGGAGTATACGGAATTTCTCCTCTTTTCCCGTTTCCTGCAGCATTCATTTCCTCCTCTCTGATCCAGTACGTTGTTCTTTCTCTCCCTCAGTGTCTCTCTGCCTCTCACACTTTCCCTCTCCGTCGGTCTGTCTGTTTATGTGTGTGTCTTTAGCTGTGTGTGTGTGTGTGTGTGTGTGTGTGTGTGTGTGTGTGTGTGTGTGCGTGTGTGTGTGTGTGCGTGCGTCCCATACACTTCTAGAAATGCTACTGCAGGCAGCATTGTTTATGTTCACCTGTCAAGCTACCTCAACTTCCCTGATGGATGATGTGGAGCTCTGTTGTTTGCCAGCAGCTAGAGATGGGTTGTAGCTAAAAACACATACAAAATAACAATATTATACAAGGCATCGATCCACAGGTAGAAAGGTCCTCTCTTCTTCAATAGTAAGGTTAACGTGCGCTTAAACTTCAAAGGGATTAGTCCTTAATTGCTCATTAATCATCATTTGCCAAATATTTGCTGGTTTCAGCTTCTCAAATTTAAGAATTTGCTGCTTTTCTCTGCTTTATACAGTTACATATTGGATATACAGTATATACTAGAATAAAAATGACATGGCGAAACAAACCTCTCTAGCCCACCATTGCTTAATTTATTGAGTGACGTGTCAGTTTGTTGTTCAAATGTTCAAATAAGCTTAAAGAACCCTTTGATGACACACAATGGTATAAATAAACAGCTCTTCACATTATAAAGCATTTGTGCAAGCCATTTATTTTCTTTAGCGTGTATGAAAGAGATTATGTGATGTTTTTTGTGTATATATGAGTGTGAGAGGACGGGGCTGTTATCGGTCCATTTGACAGCGTAAGTCTTGAATTGCATAACACCTCCTCTGTCCTAGCATTCAATATTCATGGATGCTATTTTTAGCTCGCTGTAAGATTATATAAAATGAGACATACTGTTCTACAAACATGTGATCCGCATCACTGAGACTACTTACATCCTCTTTGGCTTGCCTTCAGTTTTTTGTTATGCTTTAGCAACTTCACAAAGCATCACACAGTAGGATGGGTGAATAATATACATTGAATTAAATAATTTAGGTGGCATCCACGAAGATGTGCACAAAATAAAATATTGAATAAATGTCTTCACTGTTTAATTGAGGAGTCTGCTAAGTCTACTCCCCTGGAGAATCTCATTTTTCTCCCCACACACATTGGCATTCTTCATAGCCACATGTGAGATGAGAGTCTTCCCGATTCATTTACACAATGGCAATCAAAACATGGCTGCCTGCGATCTCTGGCAAATTAGAGCGGTGCAAGCGGCGAGGTGTGGACCCGATCAAAGGCCGAAGACGGGAGGTAGAGGTCTGTCTGTTGCATGGAATTCATCACATGCTTGTGTGTGTGTGTGTGTGTGTGTGTGTGTGTGTGTGTGTGTGTGTCCCATAGCTCCACGAGGAAGATTTGTGACATATATATACGGGAGCCTGTGCTACCTAACCTCTAAATCACCCCACCCCTCCTTTACGTACACACACACTTGATTACAGACACACTCTGCCTGGTCACGGACGGGGCCTGTAGGACGGTGAGTGTATTAAGGGAAGGGAAGGTAAGAGAGGCCAAAGCGCTGCAGTCAAAAGCCTCCTCTCTGCGGATCAAGCGTCCGCCTGTCTGGTAATGTGTTGTCATTGACCAATTAGGAAATCCAGATCAAACAGGCGCAGGGAATGGCCCCTCGCTGCCCCTCTCTAAGCACTCTGCTCTTTTTAATTGAGCACATTTGTGGAATGAGAGGGTTCTCCCTAGAGGGACCGGTGGCTGCAGATACGAGCAAGCTGTTAACACAGTATCTGTCCGCTCAGCAAGGTTATCAAACAATCTGCTGATATTTGAACTTTATGAGCCATGCCAGTTAGAGGATCATAATGCAGGTCTGTGGAGTGTAGGAGAGGATTCAAAGTTTAGACACAAGTTAATGAAAAGAGTGGACATTGTGGGTATTTGCTCCTGTGGTATGAGCAAAGTTAATGGAATATGAATCTCCTGAAAGCCGATTGATTAGTTGATCAATAGAAACATTGACAACTAATGTTTATAATGAAACATTCATTTAAAAGTGAGACTTTGTAACTTTGGCTGAACATTGGTCCTAGTAGCAGACTCTATAACATTCGTTACATAGCTACAGTACATCAAGCTAAAGTTTGCTAACATTACCCACCATAAGCTACTGGTCATACCAGACCAAATAAGGCTGTAGCAGCAAAAAACCCTGAGTGTTTTGAATTTAGCAGTGGTGTATTTGATTGCCTCTGAATTCAACTTTTCATTTGTAAGAGGAAAACTGTTAATTCTAATCTTGTTTTAATATATTTGTTTTAGACATGATAGAGATTAAACAATTACTTGACAAATCAAAACAATAATGGATAGATGATAGATGATGACAGTAAGCCAAGATACAGAAACTCTTGTGAAATTTTAAAGTAGAGATGTTAGTAGTCATTATGATTGCTGGCAGACAGTTTGATGGTATGTCTTCGCAGGCGTCCTCGGTGAAACAGAAAGCTCATGTTGCTGCTGTCCATCAGTGTCTGACAGGTTGAGCTCATGCACTATTTAAAAACTATCCCTCTCACTCTCTGCGTCTCTCTCCTCCCATTCACTCAGTCACAAAAGGCCAAAGGTCACTGGCACAATAAAGAGACAAGCAGGTCCATCCCCCTGCCCACCAATAACCCCATCAAACACACACACAAGCCAGCAAACACACACACACACACACACACACACACACACACACAACTGCCCCTGACACATCACCACTACCTGCACACCGTATATACTTGCAAGACAGTGAACACACAAACATGCACACCCTCGTATTCTGCTTTCAGCCTTCTTTGAATTCCTTCCCATGTATCTTGCAGCCCGCCTGTCACTCCTCCCCCCAGCACTATCAGTCTCTCTCTCCCAGACCTCATAATGGCTCCTCCTGGGTAGCGGCTGCGTCTGCGGCTCCCGCTATTTCAAAGTTTTAGCTGGCCGGATTAAGCGTGGTATGTGGAAAATGAACAGCCACTCACAGGAGGGACACATGAGCAGAATGCATAATAAACCCAGAGACTGGCAAGAAAAAAAAGAAAGCAGAGAAAGGGGGGGGAGAAACACTCGCTCACAAGTTGTCTAAAGCAGTGTCCGCACCTACATGGCAACAATATCACTCACCGAAATGGAAATAAAATGCCTCTTTGACTTTTCCTCTGTGCTCACAATCAAAGGCAATTTTTAAGGCCAAGTGTTTCTAGGGGCTGAGGGTTGTCGTGATGGCTTTCTTTGTGAGATATTGTGTGCAAATTCACCTCATATTGCAACAGTCAGTGCAGGTTTACACTTTGGCTCGCTGGTTTCATCATCATCATCATCATCATCATCACATGCCTCGAAAATTCCTGAAGGATTGCAGAGCAGAGAGGGGAGCTTGGCAGCGAGCAGTGAGGCTGATAGAGCACCAGAGAGCGCGGGGCTAGCTGGCTAGCTGTTAGCTCCACACTGCTCTTCTTTTTTTGGTGGGGCGACACACAGTCATGTGGCTCATCTGTGCTGCCTCCAGCACCCCGGGGGATTTGACCCCCCCCCCCCCCCCACTCCCCTCCCCTGTTATTAGCGTAAGGGTGGAAGGAAATTAAAAGAGTTGCTGTTTGGAGGAGGTGTTAGAGGGCAAACAGGAGAGGGAGAAACCACAGCGATGCTCCTCATGTTTGCATGTGGGATGTAGGACCATCTTTTCTCCTTTTGCTTGCTCTGGTAGCCAGGCGAGTTGGAGGGTGGGGGCTTGGTGGTGAAGAGAGACTGGCCCCCATCTGCCTTTGTCCTTTCTTTTTTTTCATTGCGGGCGGCGATCGGCCTCTGAGACTTGGTGAAACGTTACACTTGGTTAGAGAGGAGATATTGCTTAGGCCTCTCTATGATCCCCAACGCTCTGTTTTCTTTTTCTGCTGCTGCTGCTGGGGGGGGGGTGTAGCAGCAAGGGTGGGGGCTTCAACCTCCCCGCCCTGCTGCCCCCACCACCATGCTCCCTTTGCTTTTCTAATCACGCTGCAGATGTGCCTGATGGCTGAACAATCTCTGTGTACTGAACGTGGGGCTCCCGGAGGAATCCAGGAGGCTTGCTTATGTGAGCTGTCATGAAAAAAAAGTGAGAGGGCAGGACGGGAGGGAGGGAGTGAATGTGGGTCTGCGTGAGACAGAGAGAGGGAGTGAAGTGAGTTGGAGGGAGAATGGGAGATGGAGAAAGACAGAGGGGAAGAGGGAGAGATCAGTGAACAGCGACAACACAGCAGGGCTCCTTGGTGTGTGTGTGTGTGTGTGTGTGTGTGTGTGTGTGCGTGCGTGCGTGCGTGCGTGCGTGCGTGCGTGCGTGCGTGAGTGAGTGAGTGAGTGGCACAACTGCGAGCCCACCCTTGCTCATGGTTGCCGCTGGAGCTACAGACCAAACCACATTAAATAAAATAAATCCATTCCCAAGCCTGTTAAGAAGCCATGTGGGGAGGTGTGAGCGTGTGTGTGTGTGTGTGTGTGTGTGTGTGTGTGTGTGTACACTTGAGTGGCTGTGTGTCCATATGTGTGTGTGCAGCAGAGAAATGGGGGAAGGGAGGAAGAGGTGATGGAGAAGGGCTGAGGGGAGGTAGAGCAGGGAGGTGGGACAGGCAGGAGGCAGCTCATATTATCCTCCATGCCAGCTCTGGATGGAGCCTGCCAAGGATTATGGCACATTCTGTAAAGCAACAATGGAAGCGGCGCCGATTCGTACACATTTCCACCCTCTCTGCTTTTTCCTCCGTCAAACAAAAACACAGCTTTGTCCTTGCTGCCTGCCTGGCCACTTACCAGGCAGAGAACCAGGCAGACACCTGGAGTCCTAGAGCTGCCCTCTCCAAACTAAACACCCCTCCCTCAGAGCAAGAAAACGGCGTCTCTACAATGTTTAGATAATTAAAGGGGAGCTTTCACCTCGGCCTCGGCCAACAGTCGGAAGAAAACAAGACATATCTCAGAATCAAAGCTTATTAAAATCATAGGGGTGAAGAGATGCTTCCTCCTCCCTCATCTTTATCACCCTTAAGCAAGTGCCGCAAACAGCCGAGCCCTAGTCAGTGATTGCGCTGATTAGCCCTTTATTGCCTAATTCACCTACAATAGTCAACACACGGAGACCAGATCACCTTGAGCAGTGCGTCTCAATGTGTCCCCATGAGGTGCGAGAGTGATGCTGATTTCTCCGCTTAGGCCACCTTGTTCAGTTTTAATAGTGTCAGCAGTACTTTGAGCTTTCGATTAGTGTGTGTGTATGTGTGCGTGTGTGTGTATGTGTGTATGTGTGTATTGGTTGAGGGGGGTGTTTCACACTGCTCTGCAGAGGTGTAACACCCTGCCTGTAGTGTTGTTGTTAAGCACATTAGGAGTGACTGAGGGTGTTGTTATGGTATCATGATGCCAGTCCAGCACTCAAGGGGAAGCTGAGAAGATCTGTGCGTGTGGTCGGCATGGTGGTCGGCATGGTGGCCAGCATGGCCTGCTGTCTTTCTACTCCTGCAGCCACCCTCTTACTATCTTGCCCTGTTGGACTTTGTTGTGGCAACACGTTCCCAGATCTTAACAATTACTTTGGTGAGCACAATATTATCATAATGATAGCCAAAACTACGTAAGACGTAAGACCCAAGTTGTATAAAATAGAAAAATCCATTTAGCAGCACTGTGCCAGGCCCCAGAGTAGCCTGACTGTTTTGGTTCACAAGCCATTTATATGAATAAATTAAATCTGTTTACTACTTCCCTGTGCCATGACAGCTCAGCTGAGAGACTGTGTAAAGTGGCGAGGGTTCGTGATCCATTTGTTCTGCTGTGATGGTGGGATAAAGCTAATAATTGTCTACTCTTCTCCCCCTCAGACTGTTTTCATCCTGCAGAGCAGAGGCCCACAACTAGTCTACGTTACATTAACAGGCTACAAACTCTCTTTGAAGATGCAGGGTTGGGTTTTGGGTGTCTGAAATAATGTTTAGATTCTGACAGTTCAAAAAGCAATCTCTCTTACTTACTGGAGATAACGTTCCACTTTAGTGTCTTCATTCACTATTATTTAGCGTTACCATCTTCCAGTCTCCGCCGTGGCACAGTTTTGTCATCAAATTTAAATCTGCATCTCTTTTCAAGGTACACTTATGTAACATGATCACGTAATGAGACAAACGTGGACACAACCTGACGGGAGACAATCCTGTCCTCCGCAGGGTGCCGTGTGGAAACAAAGCTTCTAAAGTGGTGGTACAGGGGGAAAGAAAAACATTGTTTTACCCTAGAGGTGGGCTGATAGCAGTGTGAAAAGCCCATTTGAAGAGGTAGGCCTCATCTGTCACTGGGCAATGGAGGAGGCAGCCATGCAGAAGCCCCCTGATTATAAAGAGATAATTTCATCCAATCCTCCGGTGGTGCTCCATCACCTTGCCGCCATCCTCCACTGCTTTTCATATTTGTTCCCAGCCTGCATCTCCTCACCCGTTTCGTTTTATTACACCTCCCACTCAATACATATATTTTAGCTCCCCCTTGAATAGGGAAGGAAAGTGGGTCTCCCTCCTCTCCCCTCCCACTCCATCCCACCTCCAATCCCCCCCATGTGTCTTTTGTTGTGCAGGAATCCACAGCTCTCAACTTGTTGTGTAACGCCGTAACGCCTGCCGTGCAATTTAGTAAATTAAGCTCAAGTAACGCATGTCTCGGCACCGATTTCCTCTCACACACTTCTGGGCTAACTAGCTGAATCATGGTAAAAAGGTTCATATTAGATAATGGCGCAGAGAAAATAATAAATGATAACATCTGTAAGATAGAAAAGAGCCTGTAAATAGGGTGAAGGCTCATAATTGCATCTGTTGTCATATCTCCACAGCATCGCGGGTTTAATCTTTAATTTGTCTCTTGTTAGTCATTAAAGATATAACAAAGGAATAGTGTTTAATTAGAACAAGTGAATATCTGAAAATTAAATTAGTCCCCAATGCTGCCATCTCATACTGTTAAAAATGATCTTGGGAAGAAAATAAATGTAAATATGTGGACCCAGGCTTTACAATGCGGGGAGGTCATAAGTATCATTACAATGTGTGTTTAACAGAATAAAGCATGGGTGGTGAATGGCAGCCCTGCCTCTTTCTTTCCCCTCATTTTAACTCACTGTTGGAGGTAAGAGGGATGACATCAAGAGAAAAAGAGTGGAGAGAGAGAGCCAAGGGAAGAGAGACAGAGAGAGCAGGTCGACTCGCTCATCAATAACCACAAGGTCAGACAGGCAGTGCCGGGCTGAGTGGGCCCTGTTAGGAAGCAGCAGCTGAGGATTTGTAGAGCTTGTAAAGGCTTAAAGCAATACCGCTCCGCCTTCTTTGTGCCACTAGCCAGGCCTTTGAAGGGCCAGGGAGACACCTGCTGGTGGCTGAGGGGCACGATGGTCCAGGGCCATCCCTCGCCAAGGATCAGCTCACTATCAGCTGGCACAGAGAGGGGACTGAGGGGAGTGTTATAGAAGCAAACACCAGATGGATGTAGCTAAAGAAAGTCAGTGCATGAACATATATCATCGCCTATGGGTGATGCTTTTTCTCTTGTGTGACATTCAGGATGTCTTCATTGAAAAAAAAGAGTTTATTTTTATATGCTAGTACTGGTGGTGTGAATGCATTTTGAATTCATGTATTCAATGTATTTTAATCTTTTTACCCAGAAAGTCGCTTGAAATCAGGATATTTCTTATTAGAGAATGAATATATTGAGTCAGGTTTGTTAAGTCCTGCTCCCAAATGCCTTCAAATTACCACATTTACACCCCAAACTCCTGCCAAGTCATAAAGGTGTTCAAATAGTGAGCCCAGACCTCCCTCAAGTCTCAAATGTCTGTCTATGTGACTTTCAAAATGTCAACAAACAAATACTTTCCATCTGCAAAGAGAGTCGGAATGGAAGAACTCTCTTTTTTTATGAGCTTTCTAATTTATGGAGAGGAATGCACTAGTGTGCCATTCTCTCCTCTCAAGTACAGGCATGAGCAGCTCCAATAGGTAGCATAAAAGCTCTTTAGCTGACTAGTGGAGTAGATTACTGGCCCTACTGTTAAATCCAGCTAGAGACCCCTAAGTGAGCATTATCAGTATGGTGCAGCATGCTGCCTCCTCTCTCTCTCCCTTTTTCTCTCTCTCCCTCATCTCACCGCTACTTTGTGCAGTGAAATTTCTCAGTGTGTGATGGTAATGGAGAAAGATGGCGTGGGGGTGGGAGGGGTCTGAGTGATGGGGGCAAGTGTTTGAGTGAGAGATGATGCACCGCAGTAAGAGATGTCCCTGCAGTAGCAAGAAGGCAAGACTGACACAGGATGAGATAAAGGAGGAGTTAAGGGGGAGAAGATGGAGGGATACGCTGTCCACCACCACCCATATATGTGCTTGTTAATTCACTCCCCCCTCCACTTGAAACTGCAGGTCACTATGAGTTATAGCCGACACCATGAGTGTCATATTTATTTGATGTTAAATGCAACATTAAATCAGACCCCCAAGGGCAAAATTGATAACCTTTAATGTAGCTTGTAATACTTTTTAACTTGTGATAATGTTATGTAGCATGTCGGATCCCAGCGCCATTGTTTGCCTTCCGTGAAAAATTATTTCTCTGGAAAAAAAGATAAAGAGAAGAAGAGGTTTTCCATAAGCTGCTACTCCAAAATCAATAGTGCGCTGTAAGGCGTTTTGTTAGAGGAACTCTTATGTAGCTGGAGAGCGGTGGGAGGAGGAGGGAGAAATGAAATGTAGAGCATGTCTGGGCCCAGAGTACAGATAATTGTTAACCAAAGATTACATAATGGCTAAGTAATGTAAACAGAGAACCACATGCCAAGTTAATGTTCTCACAGGCCAGGATGGAAGGGTTTCATGCAGTTTTCTGAGGCGGGCTCTGTCTCTCCACCTCTGTTCATTTTCTCCCCGCGGTGCTTTAAACATGGTCAGACATCCTCTCTAAGCCATCCAGTGTGTCCTCTCTGAAGGTGTATGGCAGTGTTCGGGGACAACTGCGAGGGCTTGTTAAGGGTGTCAAGGAGCTGAGAGGAATGTCATCCTTTGGGCTCTCTGAGGTGCTTGTCACCTGCCAAATCAATATCTCCCTGCTCAGTTCACACAGCACCACACACTCACAAACACAGATGTACACACTAAACTGCAATATCCTGGTGGTGATGGGATTGGCAGCTTCCCTGGGAAGAGGCGAGCTTTAACACGTGTCTGTGTTTCTGTTGCAGAACGCTCCAGTTTAATGGCTGGCAGGTAGAGGCCGAAGAGGGACAATCAACATGAACTCGATTCCGTCGATGGACAGACACATACAGCAGACAAATGACCGTCTGCAGTGTATCAAACAGGTGAGTGTTGTGTCAGCTGTCCGAGACAATATGCCATCTTGGTGTAAGTAGAAGTATAATGCAGTAGTCAGACTCAGCTCTACCTGTAACATGCACAATATACTGCTTACAAAATAATGTAAAAATAGAATTACTTTTAATTGAATAATTTGATACTTAATTGCAGAACTTTATTTTTGTACTGTGTAAAAATACACTGTGGTATTGCTACTTTTACTTAATTTCAGTCAGCCGCAGGTTGAATTGTTGTGTAAAACAAAGATTATGTACAGCGTTGATATTTGACATTAGGGCTCTGACTTCGTCTGACCTAACCTAGAATCAGAGGCTACAGGGGGATGCTTGGTGGAGATGGGGCTTTTGTCAGTGTAGTGTCAGGTGAGGGGAGTGGCAGCAGGCATGGCAGCAAAAGACTGAAGGTGTAAGTACAGTGCCATGATGGTGCGTTGGATATTACTTCTTCCACAATTTGGTACAGATGTGAGGCATGTTAACAACCACCGGCAATTCTAATCCGTATGAATCCGGTTTGGATGATTTCATCTTGTAAATTGAGTTTAAGTGTTAGTTTATAACCCTTCAAACTGAGGACCGACCTTTCCAACTATCTCACTGAAAACAAGAAACATGGCCAGGAAGCTGAAACAGGTTTTCTTAGTTACAAGTTGACATTTCAGGGATATGGATTTTCCACCAGTGCAATTTATATGGACAGATGTTTAATTTTCATATTTGTGGGACTTCTGGGGATGTTTGGCTAGTAGGAAAGTAGGAAGCTTACACCCCCTTTTCTAAGTTTTTGCCTGTACACACACTCGCAGCATGGCCAGAATGCACCCTAGTTTTCCTGTTTGGCCACAGTAAAGTGACTAATCTGTTCACTCTTACTATCAGGACTGTGGTGTGACTCAGGTTACTGACTGGGGTCAAAGAGCGGAGGCTCCCCTCCCTCCCCCATCATCACCCTTCTTTCTTCCTCCACCAGTGCTGACTCCCAGCAAGTCCTTTTGTTCTCATCTCCACACCGTTTACTGCGGGAAGAATCTCTGGCAGAATTAAACCGACATACTCGCGTAACCCCAGGCTACAGGGCTCCCTCCCTTTGATCTCTTTTCTTAACTGACGGCCCATTTTGTTCATGGGCTCTGTGCTGTGGTCCACCTCCTGAAAAGTACATCAGAGAGCCTTTGAGACAATGTATGGGCCTTGCACTTAAACACAATTGTGGACAAGGCAAATTGTTTTACCCTCGGCAGGGACTTCCCAGCCATTACTGAGAAAGAGACAAGGTGAGGCAGATAGCAAGACAGGGCGAGAGTTTAGGGAGCAAACAGAGGGAAGCCCCTATGTGTTGAGACAAGCTTTGATGTCCTTGAGTAATAAAGTAGAGAGAGGTAAACACTCAAGCAGTCTGCAGTCTGGTTACCTCCTTCACAGCAGGATATTAAATATTCAATGTCCCCTCCTTCTTTAGTTGTATGGGAGGTGAAATTGGATTCTATTAATGCACTGTATTCCTAATAGCTAATGAATTATTCTGTAAAGGCACAGAACAGGAAAAGGGATTTGAATCCATCTAACACAAAAGTGTAAACAATTCAAATGCTGCGGGGTTAAATGTATTAATCCCCGCAAGGCAAAAATTTAAACAAGCACATCCCAATGTTAGCGGCCGGGGAAGCAGCACATGGGTAAACATACCAATTAGAGAGATCCATGGCATACAAGGAGGCCTCCAGTCCATCTAATAAATGGTTAAGCGCTGGGTCATTTCAAACTAACCAGTAAGAGCCAGCACCATGCTAATAGAGGCAGCTTTGTGCCGCAGACAATCAGGGTTTGGAAGACCCGCATAATAAATACCATTTATGTCCTGCCAATTAGACTAGCAGTGAGCCCATTCAGCCGGCCGTCCATTCTCCTCCCTGCACAAAGATGATCATCAGGGGAGATCAGAACAATTAACTCACTATCTTCTCCCCCTGCTCCCCATTGTCCAATATCCAAGCCATTAAAATAATTAAGAAAATATTGTAAACCAATCCAGCTGTTTGCTTTAATTGAAAGTGTGCACATGCTGAAATTTGGCATCTCGAAGGCAGTACAGACGTGGAGCAGGAATATAAATGAAGCCTCCTCCATTGTGTTGTTGTTTTCTGGAAGATGTGACATGTCTGTCTGAATACTCCCAGCCAGAGCAGCGGACAGGGGAACAAATTGATTTTGTTGCTCAAATGATAAATTACTGCTGAGCATGATGATAAAGTAGAGGAAATTGGAATCTGTCAGCCTGATTGAATCACTCTTGAAAAGTTAAATCAGAAATCATTACGGTGGTAATTTTTAAATTACCGTCCTGTTGTGAAATTGCAATAATGTGATTTATAAACAATAACTTAACCAAACTGTTCATAAACTATGAAAACATGCATATTTTTTCACCTCGATACAATCATTTTGATATCTAAAATCTGTAAATGTGTTGTCTAGTTTACTTCTGCATTGTTTGACATTAGTGTTAAGAAAGTATGTGAATACTTACTACTAGATAAACAGTGGTGGTTAATGACGGAGGAATTGCAATAGCCAATTTTCACTAATTTTGGACATTTCAAAGCTTAATTGATCAATCAAAAAAAGGATCAGCAGATGAATCAATACTGAAATATTTGTTGCCCCGAATTTTTACTTAATATGGAAAAGGTAAACAACACAGATAGTGTTTGTTTTCTTATGTGTGCAGGTGGCGCTAAATACCTCAAGGGAACAACTTTTAATAGCAAAATAAATATATTCACTTGTTTAACCTCCAAACAGACGAGGATGTTTTAAAAAAGATACATAAAAACAGTTATCTGATTTCACTGCCAAACACAGGTTCTCACTGGCAGTTTGTTTTCCTCTCGCATCCTCAAATTGCACACTTTGGGGAACATGGGCTCCGTGATACTGCTGGTATATATTTCAGAAAGCGTATTTTTTCCCTCACTGTGGGGAAGCCAGT
Organism: Sander lucioperca; assembly: GCF_008315115.2. Taxonomy (NCBI): domain Eukaryota; kingdom Metazoa; phylum Chordata; class Actinopteri; order Perciformes; family Percidae; genus Sander; species Sander lucioperca. The sequence continues at coordinate 17,404,327 of NC_050194.1, read as the reverse complement.
TTGCTGTCAGACTCTCCACTCAGTGATTCGTACAGGGGTTTGGCGGAAACTATGAACTCTCCTCTCGCGGCAGGAGCACTTCCTCAAACTGTAAGTGTCAATAAATCAAAATAATCTGGATGACAACCCTCTCTGTACTGCTGCTGCACTGGCTGTTTCTGTATGTGACTGTGTTCTTTTCAGGGTTAATTGTCTCTATTAATATGTTTTCAGTGCTCTGGGGCATCGCTTAATAACAACAGCAGCATAACCAAAAGCTGTGATTTTGAAATGGATGCGAGTCTTTGCCAGTTTGTGTGCGCTGTCACATTCAGTTTAGCTGCAGATGTGCAGATCATGTTGTTTCCAGACGTGACTACAGAGGATGATTGTATCTGAAGAAAGCTGTATTCTCAGGACACTGCGAGTCCTGTACGTCTTTGTTTCCCTCGAACTGAGCCGAGCTTTTACTGGAGTGTAAATGTTGGAGGATCATTCTCACCCAGGGGACGAGGATAGGGGGGAGTGAGGGGTCTCTTGGCCACTAGTTTAGGTTTGATTGGTGGTTTTTGGCCGAGTAGGGGGAACATCTGTGGTGTGGCATTGCCAAGCTCTCCATGTGACAGCCACACTGGTGGGACCAATTGTTCTGAGTGCAAAGAACAGTAATCACTTCAAGCCCGAGTGTTGGTGGTGTGTTTTTTTCTCCTCCCCTCTACATATTCTCTCTCCTCCCCCTTTCCATCCTTGGTGCGCTGATTGCGTGTGTTGTCTAGCTTCCAGACTCATCTAAATTTAGCATCTGTGGATGTGTGTTTCTCCAGGAGACTTTATCCACTAGTAGAATTTACATACTCAGCAACCCCACTACGTCTCGTCCTAGTCTCCCAAAACAAAGACACGTAGGTAGAGTGGGGAACAATCTCAGACAGAACACAAAACAAACAAGACTGGTTTCATCCGGCCCCTTGTCAAACGCCAGCTTTGTAAATTGATATGAAAGCTGCCTTATCAAATCCTGACCTCTGCTGCCCCCTAAAGAACAAACAAGCAAAAAGCACTGTGATGTAGGGACTTTACTGCTGTCACTTCCTCTTCTCCTTTTCTCCCTGACAGTGAAATCAAAGCACACAGACTTGTTAAGAAGTCAGCCATTCACTTTAAGCTGACAAACCTCTGTATTTACCTTTGATGCTATGGAGTGGGAGTCCATTTGTTTCTGGTTTGTACAAGTGCACTGCAAAGGCTTGTGCGCATTATCTCTCCAAAGATAAAAGATTAGTGCCGAGTGGATGTGGTGTGTCTGCTCTTCTATGTATAAAGTGAGTCATATTAAGGTTTCAAAGCTTTCAGAGAAGAATGACTGATAGGGAGTCCAGTTGGGCGACCCAGAGTGGCCCATTTTTGCAGTTTATTTTGCTGCTACACAGCAAGACAGACAACAGGGTTAGTGAGCGGGCTGCTGGCTCCAGTGCCATAAAGGGGTACCTGTAGGTCAAGGAGTCTGTTGTCAGATAAAGTCACAGTACAGCTCAGGGCCGGCTGGTGAAATAAGGGCTTCCTCGGCTATGCATGCAGCCATACAGGGAGATTTATTGCACTCAGTGGCAAGGCAGTGCTACAGAAACCTGGGGAGAGTGAAGCAGCAGCATGACTCTAATGGGCATATACCCCTGTAGCCCTGTGCATTAATACTTTAAACCTACAACACAAGTGATCTAAAGTGTAATAAGATAAATTTTGGGAAATGTGGTCGTAAAAATGCTGCCAATGTGAGTGCTTTTAATTATTCATTATGTTTATGGCATGGCCCCTGTTGTAGTGACAAGGGAATTTTTCTCTCACAATCCATCCGTCAATTTTCTATCTTTTATCCAAGGTTCAGGGAGGCAGCAAACTAAGTTCAATCATATCCTCCACATATCTTCTGATGGATGTAGATATAGAAGTAATTTAGTTTATTTTTAAAAGTAGGTGTAAAAACCTTTTATTAAAGGAAACCGAATGTTTGGAGATGAGCAAATGTATTTTGTATTTAAATTGTAGTTTATGTCGATTAGTATTAGTGTTTAATACCTAATGACTAAATTGCCAATGCACAACTTTTAATAAAGCAGACCAGATTCAGTATTTATCCACTGCCTTAACATCTTGATATAGTATATTGATCCATTTTACTCACCAATAAATCAATAAATGGGTAACTTGATATAAAAAAAAAATCTCTATTCTGCTTTGTAGTGATCCTTGAATGTCCTTGGACTCTAACTTATTCCCCTATCTTTCCCTTTTTTCCCCTCCAGCACTTACAAAATCCAGCAAATTTCCAAACAGCAGCAACCGAGTTGCTGGACTGGTGTGGTGACCCCCGAGCCTTCCAGCGCCCCTTTGAGCAAAGCCTGATGGGATGCCTAACGGTAAGTCACCACTCATGACCTGGTTTTGCAGTCTCATACTCTGAGGTTCAAGGACAATGAAAAGGCAGCTAAAACAAATGCTGCATTGGCTCTTTCCATATCTCCCTCAGGGTTACGAGGGAACTAATGTTTAGCTGCCTGATCTTCACTGAGGTCACTGAAAAATAAAAAGTATTTCATCTTGTAGAAACTACTGAGATTCAGTCACCTTTCAGTGACTTCAGTTACAGTTTGTGCTGTGGCTCATGAGATCGGCACACTGGAACACGAAAAGGAAAGCAATAACGTCCTCAATCCACAAAGCAATCAGTGCTTATCAGAGAATACAGTTACAAAGCCCTTAATTCCCGTACTTCAATGTCTAGGGACTTTTGATTAATTCAATAATTGGTATCCCATGGCATTTGGGAAAAATACTTGACTGTTTTGAGACGTATACTGTAAATGCATACGTTACGCATTGGCCAAAATACATCAGAGTAATCACAATCTTACACTAAACTGTCGAACGATGTAAATATTCACTTGTTGCCTAAATAATCCTTTACTCTTTCTCATGTTCAATGTACATTTAAAGGGAATACTCCACCAAAAATCTCATAGGTGTCTCATTTACCCTCTGAAGCCCTAAAACAGAGGTGTCAAACTCAATTTCACTAAGAGCCAGACTGAAAAAATGAGAATCACATCAAGGGCCAGACATGTAAGTTTTATCGACATGCTTTTATTTAAGAGAAAAAGTCAAATATCTTTGACTGTATTATTGCATTTCTCATAGAGCTTTCTCACTTACAGTTGGGTCCACATAAAACCCCCAAAAAGTCAGAAAAAAGTTCCTTAGCAATCGTAGAATTTAGCAAATCAAGCAAAACAATAATAACGTTTTTTACAACAACCTGTTTCTTTTTCTTTTTTTTTCTTTTCTTTTTTTTAATTGATTCCATTCAGCATTGTCCCATTAGCATTTAACATCTCACATATATGTTTTCCACGTATACAAAACATACAAATATTTCACTCAGGGATCAAAAACACAAATAGACAAAAATTCACAGTTAAACACAAAACTCAGTAAACTCGAAATTAGTACATTTTTCACTTCAGTCCACATTTTCATTCCCCTCTTGTAAAAACCTTTCTCTCCTGGTGAAGGATAATGCCTAACACAATCTTATGAACAATTGAACAGTCAAAATTTGTAGCAAGAACCAAGGGGATCTATAAGATACGAAGTTTTTACCAAATAAAGTCTGTTCTCAATGGTGTTACAAAATCAACCCAATTACTCCAGAAATTCTTAAATTTATCAGATTCTAGTCTAACTAAGAAAGTCAGCTTTTCCATCCTGTAAATGTTATATATTACTTTGACCCAATCCTCCATTTTAGGTACCTCCGTTTTCAGCCACTTCCTGGTAATAGCTTTTTTACCTGCCACTAACATTACTCTGAATAAATATTTGTCCCCTGAATATATTAATCTCTGGTTCACTATTCCCAAGTACAAATCGAAAAATGTAAATGGAAGTTCCATTTTCAAAATGTTTTCCATGCATTTCTTTAATTCAGGCCAAAAAGGTATAATGGAGGGGCATTCCCAAAAGATATGAAAATGATTGGCTTTACTTTCTCCACATAGTCTCCGACATGACTATGTTCTTCCAACCATATTCTCTCCATGAGGGAGCATGTTGTCTTCCATTGATCTCTTCCCATTCCTGCTTTGACAACATCCTTCCCCCCTCCTTCTCCCACTTTTCTTTTATATATACTGTATTATGACCTTTTAAATTTTCCACTTCTTTATATAATTTTGAGATTAATTTATTGCCCAGATCTGATTCATATGCTAAAATAAATAATTTAATAATTCCCGACTCTACCTCATCTTACAACAACCTGTTTCACAGCCTGAATATGCAAACTCTCTCTCTCTTTCTGTTTTCTGATGCCTTTTTTGAAGCTTTTGACTCTTAAGTGTCAACGTCGACAAATCTGCCGTGTAATTACAGTTTAAAAAGTTTCCTGTCTTTCTGGTTTGGCGCACAACTATTTATTGTAAACCTTCATTTTTATGCGGGCCGGTTCAAAGGACAGCATCTCGGAATTACAGCAGTTACAATTGATTCCAAAACAAAATGTCCATATAAACTTCTCAAACCATTCCTAATTACAGTAAGTACTTCAAACCTGCAGGAGGTGAATATTTGATGATGGATTTTTAGTGGAATATTTCTTCAATGAAAAAAACTCTTCTGGTGGCCAGGATAGCTCAGTTGGTAGAGCAAGCACACATATGTAGAGGTTTATACATCGATGCAGAAGGTCCAGGGTACAAGTCCGAGCTGTGACGATTTCCTGCGTGTTTTCCCCCTTTCATTCCCTCCTTTCATAGCTGTCCTATCCATTAAAGGCGAAAATGCCCAAAAAATAAACTCTTCTGAATTATACTGTGTCAATGCAGACAGGAGAGTTATCAAATGGAGAGATGGCTGTCTGTCTTCTGGAAATTTTGGGCCAAGAGCCAGAACAGACAGTCAGGAAGAACAATGGATGGACTGCGGATGTGTCACTCACCTGTCACCTTGGGCCATTCTGTGCTTTAACTTGCTCATTTCCATACCGCCTCCAGCAGTAGATAAGAGATACATATAGCTCCTGTTGGGTGCAATTTGTAACCCCGCCAAGCCAGCGTGGCTACAGCGAGCGAAGGAACCCAAGAGATTTGTACTTGAGCACCACAGTGAAACTGCTCTGACACATCCCTCCATTTAAGTGATTGTGTTACTGCTTTAATGTGCTGCAGCAGGTGCCTTTTCCTCCATTTCGCCAATTCAATTTGTTTCCTGCCGTGAAAATCTCAAGGCTTTTCCTTTTAGTTTATGGGTTGTATAGACCTTAGCGTGAACCACACTGCGAGGGAGCACAGACAGTCTGATGTGATTGTGAAATTACTCAGACTGTAATGGTAAACACTTCACCCTGTTGCCTGCATTTTTTGTATCTCACTGCTGCCTCAGTGTTGGCATGTGGCGATGTCAGACAGGTGGCTACACCGCAAAAACAAAAACATCTTCTACAAACAGCTAAATATTGTCATTGAGGCAAATTTGCTATGTACCGTATAGTCTGCCAATGGGGTAAGCAAAAAATGACTTTCTTATAAAATACCCGAAAGATCAGGCCACTATTAAATATATCCAACCTTAAAAACATTTCAAGGAAAAGGTTGCTTAAAAAACAAGATTATTTATCTTTGAAATCATCCTAATGTGGAAGACAATCCACCACCAACACTCCACTGACTGTACAATTTAAGTGCTGAAATTAGAACTACTTGTTGTAACTTCTTACACTAAAATTACCATTTAGCAAATTGTCCCTCACAAGCTTAGACTCTAATTAGACAGCCTATACTCGTATATCTTCTTCTTAATGGAGGATTCCTATAAATAAAGGCCAGATATGAATACTCTGTTTTGGTGTCACATCAAGACTATACTTACAGGAGATAATGATATGGTGCAGGGAGCAGTGTTCAGCTGTGCTACCTCAGGGCTTGTCTTGAACTTCGGATCGCGGCTATGAAAACCAGGCAGGAAGAAGAATCTGTCTCTAGTGAGGCATGTTGGTCCACACAGGCCTTAGTATGTCCTAAAGGTCTTAACGTCTTGAGCGGGTCTCTTTGAGCTGGTAATGGCAATGCTAAATCAAAGCAACATGTGCCACATAAGGGTGATTTACATTACCTCCTGTGGCATGTGGATGTTTCTCTTAATGTTTCCTCTCAGTGGGCATCGCAGCACCGGAGGCCACATTTCGCCCACTCATATGGAACTGATAAACTTATAGTGACTTTATCCTTTAAGTTGAACTGAAGGATGCTGCCAAACTTTATTCTTCTGTGACAGCCAGAATCTGGGAAAATGTTGGGACAAAATATTCCTTTTGAGAATGAATAGTCCTTTAAACTGCTCCCATTTCGGAGCAGTATAATCACTTCAGTCATGAGATTATGTTTCCATTCCTGTTTATTTGTCTTTTGTATTAATTCTTGTTAGTTAGCAGGATATCTCCAAAACTTATTGAATTAAATTTGATAGCATTTTGTTAATATTTTTTCATCAACTTCTGCATTCGAATGAACCAATTTATATTCTACAATGGTCTGTCACTTTTTAAGATTAAACATTTAAAACATTTTCTGTTCTGAAAATTAAATAATACAGCCTTGGAACTAGGTATGCACTTTCTGAGCACTTTGTACTTGTCTCTTCTGTAAAGCTGAGAATAGAATAGAATAGGAGGATAAAAAAAATATCAATTGAGTTACTAAACGCTCCAAAAACGTAAATGTTTTTTCTGTCGGTTCATTTATCCACAAATCAAAAATGCATTCATTGACGTCTTGTCTTTATTGTTGACCTATATGTGGCCTTACAGTATGATACAGTAGTATTTATATGATGTCAGATGTGTGAGTTTTTCCCAAGAAATAACATACAGTATCTATCTTTAAGTAAATGCTTTATCTTAAGTCCCTGTATCATTTAGTTATTTCCTCAGTAGGAATGAACCTCACACAATAATGGAATAGAATATGTGACATTATCCTGACTGAGTGCTGCATGCTGTCATTGTGTTCAGGTGGTCAGCCGCGTAGCAGCACAGCAGGGCTATGACTTGGACCTGGGCTACCGGCTCCTGGCTGTGTGCGCTGCCAACAGGGACAAGTTCACTCCAAAATCAGCAGGTAAGACCAGAGTTTTCTCAACCGCCGTCTCAGGCCATCTGGCCATGCTGGCCTGTTTGAGCTCAAAGTTCCTGCCTGCATTCTTGGCAGCATTTCATGATACCCACCCATTTCTACTAGACTGTTTAAGATCCTGATACTCCAGAAAAGCACTCTTAACCTAATTGTGTTTGACAGCATTTCAAGTATTTAAGTTGATTATCGGAATCTTGCAAAGACTAAAAGAAAAATGGCTCTCTGCTTAATACAGTAAATAGTCCAACCATCTTTTTCTTTTGTTTTCCACAAAAATAGTAACACAAAATACCTTTTCCTTTGCCCTCTAATATCTGCATAAACTTTGAATTCTTCATTTTGGATCTCACTTCCAAACTTGTTCACAACATGGAGAACTACAGCTACAGTTTCTTCTCTGGAGATTTAAGACAAAGTGCGTACAGTAGAAAACGCCATTTCTCAGACGCGACAAAAAAACGACTTTATCAGTGACAATGAGTTCCTGTTTTCACACAGCACCGTCCTCTTGATACAATGATGGATTATTGGGACAGATGTATACTGCTAAATGTTGTTATCAAGCTGGCGAAAAAGCATGCTGAAGCACGACGGGAATGAAGATGTATCGGCTGTCAGCAGCTCGGAAGATAACAGGAATATTTTGTGCTCCTTTACACTTTGATTTGTGGGTTCCACCTGTCTTGGGTTATGAGGACAGTGGGGTTGTGCAGTTGCTTCTGTGTGCTCGGCCTCTCCGCTGAGCCATCTTAAGTCTACTAGGACATGAAAGTCAGAGCCACATATTGTTTGAATTTTCACTTGTGTTTGGCTTTTCTGATTTATGGCGTCCATGGTTTTATATGTGGTAATATGAGGCTTCAAATCACGCAATGTCACTCTTATGTCAGCCACGAGAGGGGAATCATTCTCTGCCTGCAATTAACTTATACTGCCAAATGTTGTAATTCTACTTAATGCTAAATCAAATCTCAGGCCCTACTTTATGGGCTTAGATAAGATTGCCAATTGATTCTCTGTCTGAATAATTCCCTGCAACAGTAGTCATTTGGAAACCAGCAAGTACTCCAGTCTAGGCAGCATCCCAAAGTGCATTTCATGGACAATTATATACCTGTATGCATGAATATTTTGAGAGGCCTGTAGAAAGAGAGAGGGAGAGAGAGAGAGAGTCAATGGAACCCACTAAGGAGGCATTCTCCTACAAAGCTCCCAGAAGCTCTTTAGAGTGGAGGCCTCAGTCGAGGAGGTTGTTAAAGCGGAGAGAAAGCCCTCTCTGGCAGCCAAGGGAGAAGGCTCTTAAACGACCCTCCCACAGGGCCCCAGGGGCTGGACCCACTCCCCAATGTCCTGCGGGGGCCGTTGCCAAGTGACGGGGGAAGGGAGTGAGTCACATGAAGGGGCCAGGATGGCGGCAGCAGGTCAGCCATCCAACAGGAGATACAGAGGAGTTAGTGTCTGCCGTTCACTGAGGAACAAATCTGAGAAGCTAGATCAAGTCTGTGTAGACTGTAGAGGACATAACATGAGGTGAATTTTATGTTTAATTGAATACAGCGTCCTGTGCGTAATGTTCTTGTACATTCTTGCAATTATTTGTTTAGCTAAATCTGACAGTTTTCCTGGATGTGATACAATTTATTTTAGATTATTTATTTTTTTCATTAATACGACAGTCTGCCATTTGTTGCATAACAAGCTTTTTTTGTTGTTTTGGATACAGACAGCTTGAAACTGTTCCACCTTATGTTTGTTGCTTATCTCTGCTCACAAAGGGGCTTGTGCCTAGGAGTTTCCTCAAAATGTATAAGCAGAAAAAAGTGTGCAGGGAGCATTTGAAGCCAAATCTTTACTCTCATAACCACTGCCCTGCGCAGTCAAATCTTGTAATCTGCTCTGAAAATCTATGTTCAAAGTTGACAGGAGGGGGCAAGATCTCTGGTAGTTATGAGCGGGGCTGTCTGCCACAGAGGACGTTAGGCCAATATCTGAGCGCTAATAAGTAAATCAGATTTGGTGTCCTGTTTTAACCAGGCATACCTTGTCTTGGCTCTGACATGCGGCGTGGTTGAGCTATTACATTTCTGTTATGTCATCTAAATTCCTCTCCAGAACATGGGAGAAAATTGAGGGGGAAATTGCGCTGAGGGGAGGGCAGAGCTGATTTCAACAGTAGGAAATCAATGTTCACAGTAAACTTACAGCTGAAACAGGTTATAGCTTTGACAAATGTATTCATAATGTAATGCCTCCAACAGTTTAAGACGTTTAAGTCGTTTGTTAATTTCCTTTGTAAGAAAAAAAGCTTAGAAGGGCAAAAAGTAGACCTTGATCCTAATAACACCAACAATGTGTATCTTCTCGCCTGAGGAAAACTTCATTATCACCTCCTATTGATTTTATAAGTCAGCATATATACCTGAATTATAGCAAAGTGAGCAGTTTAGAGGTTTAGATGTTGGCTCTACACACAGTGTGATTTAGTGAAATGTACTCTTTAATAGATGTACTCAGGGGGATTGGCCAGTTGTAGTCCTTTTGCCTTTTTGCAAGCGGCCCACAATGCTGGGGGAGGGGCGTCTGTCTGCTCATAGTGACCTCTTTGTGAATGAGATTAGCCTGCTCTATTAATCTGTGATTACTTGGACTGTCTTACCGCAGGGCGAAGCATTGCACGTGGAGCGAGTGGCAACATCAAAGCAGGGAGATCACTCGCTCGGTGTGGATAAACTCATCAGGGCCTCCCCCTCCTCTCTCTCTCTCTCTCTCTCTCTCTCTCTCTCTCTCTCTCTCTCTCTCTCTCTCTCTCCATCACAGGGTATATTACAAGCCCTCTTAGGCCTCTTTCATTAGTGTCACACCCCTCCTGCAGGATGGTTCAGTCTGGTTCGAGAGCGTTTACAAAACGCTTAATCACGAATTTTCCTCCAAGAGGGTCAGAGTGGCACATTCCCAATCGTTTGCGCCTCAGCAAGCTCTTGGAATTCCTCAGCTTTAAAGGAGTGAAAGGAGGCACCAACTAAAAAGAGAGGGGGAGCAGTTCATTCTCTCATGTAACAACGCCTGGTAAATCAGCTATTCAGCAGATAATTAGTTTGGCTCTGTCAGGCTGGTTTGTCTCTATACTCATTTCACACCTTGCAGGGCTGTTTTCAATTTTGATCAAAAGACATCGTAGGTTTTAGTTAACAGTGTCAGCATGGCAAAATAAAACATCTCAGAAAACAAGTTTTTATAGTTCATTTCATCTTGTTTAGCTGGTTTGATTGATGGAGTTTCTATGGTGGGACTTCTGGTAGTGTAGGAGGGGATGCTGTGCATGTTTGTATATCAACCTTAGGCAGTGTGAGCAACTGCTTCATACTAATAGAAACCTCGAAATCTAGAATATCCATCATAACAGCCAAGTAAAGTCCACTTTCTATATGTGTAAAATCACAAGTTTGTCTTAAAATGTGTACAACATGCAGACATGCCACAGGTGCTGTATGTATGTGCAGAGTAGACAAAGGTAGTAGGAACAGAATTACAATGTGGAGAAAACAGAATTACAATATTAAGTGGTTTAATATAAAATACAAAACACATCAAATTAATTATAAGTGCATTACATCCTACACATCTAAGAGTTTTAGGCAAAGTATAAACATGTTTGAAGTGAAGACTAAATGGAAAGAGGAACATTATCTTCATGCTAGTAATCTTATTTCAAGATATAAACTTTTTTTTAAATGGAAATTACAAAAACAGGAAAGATGCAGTAATTCTCACTGATTTAAAAAAAACACGGTTAAGATTAAGATGAACATTTTTCAAGCTTTTTTATACTCGTGGTTGAATTCTTTAGTTTACTTGAGTCCAAATTTAACGTAAATTTCCTGTAAACTGTAGTTTGAAGTGCTGACTGTACGGCAGTGCTGAAGATGCGGAGGTCAGACGTGTTGTCATTGAGCTGTGGAAAAGTCTCTGATTGTACACACAATACAGAGGTCAGATACACACAGGCCATAAGGGCTGTAATTTCTCTTCCCAGAGCTTTCCACACCATTTCTTTTTTTTTTTATAACTTTCTGTCCGTCTGTCCACCCGGTGTGCTTCAACATATAGTTTAGCTGTGGCTTTTCCTAAATAGATGTGTGTGTGTAATAAATTACACATTGTTGGTGGCCCAGTTTGACTGTCAGCGGCAGTTGAGAAATAAACAACCTTTAGTAAATCAGATTTAAATGCACATTTAAGACTTTATTTTCCATGTATGGAAGCTTTATTTCAGATGGCGGTGAGGCAGCCATGGTTCCTCAAGTGGTGTCTGCTGTTATTTTAGTCCCAAGAACTGAAACCCAGTCTAAGGATAAGTGTTCACTCACCCCACCTACTGTATAAACACCTCATACATTATAATCATTAGAGGTCCGTACTGTTATTTACAAGATAAAGTCCACCACAAAAACAGATTTTCTAAATCAATGCTTGATCTTATCTATCAAACATGGATTTCTTTTCTAGATATGAGTTACTTTCTTAAATCTCTCAAACTCTTCTTAAATCCCCCCTAAATATTCTTTAAATGTAGATAATATTTTGTACACTACACGTTAATTTATTCAAACCCAAGAGGCCTGAAGAATACAGTTACATGGATTTGATAAAAGCTTGGCTGCACCAGTTTGTAAAGACGTTCCCGTGTCAGAGTTTACGAGGTTAAAGGCTTATTATATACGATATGAGTGTCACGGAAGCTACAAATCTACACTATGTCTACTTTGGACCATCAGTGTGTTTTACACTATATGATCACTGTATGTGAAGTCTTCCAGCCAGCTATGATGGATGTGTTAACTTGAGGTAGGGATTCAGGGCTGTAAGTCACCTGCTGTGCACTTAGCTGATAGTAAATACCACTAGAGCAAATACAGACGGGAGAGACCAGAGATAAGAGCTGTAGAGCTTGTCTGTCCTTCTCTGTAGTTGTCGCAGTTATTATGTCTGTGGCAGCAGGAGGTGATTGGTAGCATCTTCAGCTGCTCCATATGGCTCTGTTATTTGCAGTGCAGCAAAATCAGATGTTTGCATATTAGAATGAATTTACATTGTACCTTGTGTATCTAATTAAATGCATATTATTGTATTTAAGCCACAGATCAGTTGACACCTGAATCGACTTGCTGATGATGAGTGTATTTTTTATTTGCAGATGACAATATGCTCCAGACTGCCTCAGGTGGTCTGTCTACCCAAGGTTTCCATGTTTTATATGTGTGTAATTATTTATCCAAAAGCTCACTGTGGTTCATGTGTGCTGAAAGACAAATGTGGTCTAATTGGCCCCTCCCTCTCTGATTCCAACGCTCTGTGAATCAGGAAGCCACAATACCCAGCCTCCTCCTCCTCCTGCTCCTCCATGCCCCTTAATTACAATGACTAGTTTGATGGATTAAGTTGACTGTATGCAAAGACAAGGTTTGGGGGCTGAAATCACCGCTTAATGTACCCACCTGAAATGTGTCTATCGCCACTTTTTTGCGGTGCATGTCCCTCGTAACAAATGTTGCTTTAAATGAATTGATTGAGGCTTCTTTTTACTCGTTGCTCTGGATGTGGGCCAAGATACAGCCTGTCTAGCACATTAGGCACCACCCCCCTTTGCAGGTTTGAAATGTGAGCTGCCTGCATTTTTCCCTCTCCTCCCTCCCTCCTCCTCTCCCCTCCCTCCCTCTCTCCCTTCTGGCGAAGTGGCTGTGGCTGCTTCTGTGTGATGTGTGTATTGGGAGAGCAAGCAATGGATCACTAGACAGAAAAAGAAGATACATCAATAACTGCTGCATACATCCGAGGTGAGGAGATAAGCATTTGGTTTTCTCTCTCCCTCTCTGCCTGTCCTCCCCCCCCACCCTCTCTCTCTCTCTCTCTCACCCCCCCCCCCCCACCCCTCCCCTCCTCTCCCTCCCCTCCCCCCTCTGTATTTAACCCTTTACTGCTGCAGAAGCCGGCTCCTAATTTTGCTAAATTATATGTGACAATACGCACCTTTCTTCTTCCCTGACCATGTGTCCTCCTTTTCTCCTCATGGCTGTTAGTGCTGTATGAAGTTTCCTTTTTTTTCTTTTTCTTTTTTCCAGCTTATCCCTGTTTTCCCTCTCATTGTCTCTGGGGTATTTGTTGCTTGAGTGCAAAGAAGCCGGTGGCAAGTACAGCAGGAGCCCATTAGCAATGACTCCATCTGTGATTGGTTTTGCCTGCGAAACGGAGAGAGCAGCCATGAATAATTGATGTGTATTGTGCAGTCAGTCACTGGACACGCAGGGAGAGAGGAGAGGAAAACAGAGAGAAGCTGCTGCCCTGAGACACCGAGGGAAACGTGGGGGAAGAGGGAGGGAGGGGAGGGGAGGTGAGAGAGGAAGAATGTTAGAGAGAAGAGAGGAAGGTGGGAGGGATAGAGAGACACAGAGAAAGAGCTTTAAAATAGCTGCTGGTTTCAGTAGTGCAGAGATTAAGGCTGCCCTGTATCGCCTTTGTTCTGCTGTTGCAGATTTGTGCTCAGAAGTGTTTCTCGACACATGAGTTCCCCCTTTTTCCGTGCAGTGAAGAGTGAGAAATAAGCAGGGACATTGCTGGAGTTAGTCTGGTTGAAATGCGGGTGGCATTTTAGACATGGAGGGGGGGTGGAGTTTTCACTGCTGTGAATAGGACAGAGCTGCAAAGCTGTAAGCTGTCAAAAGGAGGAGACAACAGTTAAAGAGGGTGTATTCAGTGACAAGAGAGAAGGTGGACCTGCTGCTGCTGAGAGTAACTTCACATTATTTCACCCCTGGGGGGGCAGATAGAGGGTTGGTTGCTGCATTGGTGGGTGCAGGCGGGCACCCTGCCACGTCTTAAACTAACGGAATGGGGTTTGACAGTATGACAAGTGCCTCTCAGCGCCCCGCGTGATAGAGTTGCAACAGCTGACTGACGCATTTGACCCACTTACAGCTCACACAGAAGGGGTCAAAATGGCCTTGATTATCTCTCTGAGTCGAGCTGACCTACTTGAGGTGGCGTTTTTTGCGAGACTCTTGGCAGTTTATCACACCCACTCCCCTCTGTGCCACACAGCACAACCAGCCAGGCTCACTGCAGAGACACGCACACATTTTCTCCCTATGTAGTAATTCACTAGTTTCAGATCAGGGATTCAGTGTTGCTCATGGTCCAATCATGTGTGTTTTTTTAAATAGGAACAACAGGTTTAAATTTTAGACATTCGACTGCATTGAGATGCTAATGCACCTGTTTTGTTCAACTTAAAGGAATACTTCACCAAAAATCTATCATTTGAGTATTATTACAACATACAGATGAATGACAGAATAGTGGAAAAAGAGGGGTTTTTGTAAGTTTATTTGGACATTTTGGATTTTTTGCTGTGATTGTGAGTCACCATCAAATCCATGCAAGCTACAAACTCTGTTAACTAACAGAAGATAGATTTTGGTTGGAATATCCCTTTAATGAATGAGTTCCTGTTAAGAGAGACATTTCTTTCTCCTATTGACTTAACTTGAGAATTATTGGTTGGTTGGTTGGTTTCTTTATTGTTCACTTGGCTTTCTCTCTACTAAGAGGGGTTTTGTTTAGCTGTACAGTAAAGTCCTGGTTTTGGAAATTTTGGTGGTTTTTTTTTACCAAACCATATATTGAATATATGATATTGATATTGAATCCTCCAAAGATCAGATAAAGAGGGTGACAGGGCCAGCCATACCAGCCGATCAGTGTAGTGGATCAAGAATAATTATATTTTTAGGTTAATGAACTCCAAATAGTCGGTTTCACTGGAGGTTAGTGTGAAAACCCAGTGACGTTTGGTGAGAGCACAGCAAGTTTTGGTTAAAAAAAAAAACTGTGCTTCATAGACAAATATTTGTCCTAACCAAAATTTGTCACAAAAATGGTACAAAGTGGTAGCCTGACAAGCCAGACCCACATCAAGGTGTTGGGTCTAGGAACTCACCATTGACAGGGCTCAATCCGAGGGGTTGTCTTTCAAATTCCCTCTGCACTCATAGCCAACCAGAGCAACGCTAGTTGATAGATTAAACTTTTGCTGTATCCAGTCGGCAAAACTCAGAACACATCCTCCTTTTTTAAGAATGACTTCAGTGCTCCAAGTCTTCCAGAGTCGCTGCCAGAGCCGATTTGAAAGACCGCTGTTCGCCAGCAGCAGCAGCCATCTTCTTTGTTTTCAAGTAGCAGGGAATTCAAGCAGAACCGTCACAACTCTTCCGTCCTTATGTTAAGCCCGCCCACCGACTCTATACACGATGTGATTGGCCTGACCAAAATTTGTTTTTCCAGCTCGCAACCAACGGAGAGTTGCTAGACTGACCCTGGCTGCAAATTACATTTGCTGCCGCTAGGGTGCGTCTAGATTTCTAGGCTAACACAGTGGGATGTGATCTCTGAAAGTACTAATCAGAGTATTAAATTGAATTGAAATGCCAGGTGTAACCGTAGGTAGAGTTTCCTCCTCACATCAAAGGGGGAACGCAAGCGCATCCTCCTACTTGTTAGTCTTGCTGTAAGTCCTTTAAAGAACAAACAACAGCAACCAAAAGCAGGCTTCAGTGGGTGCACTATCATTTGATCTTAGTTTATGATCAATCCCATACAGTAGGTGGAAAGTAGTCATACATTTGGCATGGATCCGGTGTCAGAGTGCAGAGCAGTGGAAACACTTAACTTGGTCTGTATCTACAGCAGAGTGAGTTACCCTTCTGCAGAAAGCAGTCAAGGCCTTTATACAATCTTTTATGTGTTGTTCGGAAAGCAGTGCAAACTTGCTTTCAGTTATCTGCGTCCTCAACTGGTAAGAACCAGAAAATGAGGCTGAGACAGTTATGAGAAATTACGAATGACTGTATTGTACTCTTCCACACGTCTATGGCATAGAAACGATACTTACACTTAATTGCATAGCATAGAATTATAATCAAGCCTTGTTAACTGCTCGGATAAAGAACTACATATTCAATCAATAGTAATAGAGACGTGTAGGCTCATTGATTAGCAGTTACCCTATAGTAATTAGGTTCATCACTACAGATAACTATAACTAATAATAATAATAGTTTATTTAGTCATTTCTTTAGGGTTCAGTAACAGGAATGTCATGATGTGATCAACAATCCTTAAACTGTCTTCACTTGATATTTTCGTCATTTTGTACCATAACACAGTAAAAGTACCATTCTATTCAAAGTGTTTTGCATATGTAAAACATATGTATGTTCAATCATTCTCTCCTCTTCTTAGTAGGTTTTAGTCAGTCTGTGAATAAAATAACCTGATATATTTCTCAATCACCCTGTAATATCATAGGGTTTGTGTTTGAATAAGGGAGAAACCCCTAATCAAATGTCTGTCATTTACTGAATATCTTTAGACATGTTTGAAAAGTACAGTAAAATGTAAAATTTGAACCCTACAGAAACCAACTGCTGCAGGAGGTGTCAGTCTGACTCAGGTACTTGCTGTGTGTTGCACAGGAAACTCATGCACATTGGCTGAATCCAACCAACCATCCTCATCACAGTCCTTGCATTATGTCCTCACACTGAACTGTGTCGACATACTGTACATGGAATGACATCAGATGTGCTTCTTTTGGTTGGTCATTTAGAAAAAGGCTACATGGCTGCTGTTGTGTTGTCTGTCGGAGTTTTACAGTATGAAGCATGTCACACATGTTGTTTCATCATCTTGCCTGCGTCACAGTTCACACTTGTGTTCTCGGATGTTCATTGAAGCCATTAACAATCTAAGTTTATGCCTTGTTCTTCTCGGTGATTTGTATGTTAATTAAACCCCCCGCCTACTCACACAAAACAGTAAGAGTTGTGAACAGAGCTTACATCAGAGTCAGAATAATGTGATGAAACTTTAATGATCGCTGTAAGGAAACTGGGACAACAAGCATACATGAGAACATAGCATATGCAACATAGTTTCAATAGGGGCCACATATAGAAGGGCAAATCAAAATGATACATTATATGATTTTATTTTTATTTGTATGTAGACAAAGTACCAGCAACTTAACTTAGACAATAAGAATGTATAAAGTAAAATAGAATAATTTCTTTTAAAGACGTCTACAGTGTGAAATTCATTATGCCCTGTATAAAATAGATTTTAAAATTATTCAATTTGAAGGAATAAGAATATGTGAAAATGAAAACAATGTACATTATTTGCTAAATTTGGTTTTTTGAGGCCGTACATACCATTTGGCCTGAGTGTTTATCATTAGAAAGCTTTTTTTATTCACATACTGCACTGTTGCACATATGGATGACTCTAATGAGCCTAGAGGGGTGCCGGGACCCGACCCAGGCTCCTCCAGTGTCTGTTCCGTACTGTACGTCTAAAGGGAGGCTTTGTCACCAGGCCCACTGTGAAAAGGTCACAGGTGAATCAGCCACCGGCGTATGCTGCCGTGACACTACCGGCCCTGCCCAGCACCCTGAGGTGGGCACTAGTCCGGGCACATCTGCTCCATGCCTAATTAGTATCATTGTAGACGAGGGCTTAAGGCTGGGCCTTCGCTAATAGCAGCCTGTTGCTCGGAGAAACAGTCTGGCTCCTGTAAGCAGCTTCTTTGCAGGTCTGCTCATCTTATAATCTGGTTGCAGAAGTGCATGGTTAATAGCACACTCTGTGCTGGTGCAGTCGGCCTCACTGTGCAGTTGGCTGGATGCTTTTCCCTTTTAAAGGGCCATGGCAGTAAGTTTTTTTAGCTCCTTAATTACAAATCATGTATGTATTATATTTTTACTTTTTAATGTATATTTTCCTTTTTTTCCACTATTTTTTGCAGTATGAAAATCAGTTAGCCAACTCTTGAAACTTTAGTTGAATGATATTAATCACATAAAGTTTATTTATATAGCACTTGTAGAATCTTTAGAAAAGCAACATAAAAAAGAATTAGTTAACATTTAAAATTAAAGGTAACAATAAAAACTGGGAAAATGGACAAAAGAATGAGCATCATGTCTGTTTAAGTTAACTCAAAGTTACATGATCATTACATGGTAATGCAGTCCCAACTTGCAAGCTGCAATGTTACTTTGACCAAAAAGCACACTTGTGGCCCTATTTTAACAATCTAAGCGCACGGCGTGAAGCGCCTGGTGCAGGTGCGTTTAGGGCGTGTACGAATCCACTTTTGCTAGTTTAACGGTGGAAAAAAGGGTCCGTGCACCAGGCACATGGTTCAAAAGGGTTGTACTTAGTGTCTTAATTAATCGTAGGTGTGTTTTGGGCGTAACATGCAATAAACCAATCGGAGTGTCATCTCCCATTCCCTTTAAAAGCCAGGCGCGTTTGTACCATGGCGCATTGTGATTATGATGGCGGATTTGCTAAGCAGGAAGGAGAGAAAAAAATTGCAAAATGGTTAGCTGTTAAATATGATTCTTAGTAGATGTGTTAAAACATGTGAAACCACAGCTATGGCTCTTTGAGGAAACTTGACCTCAGACACTTAACACACTGTTGCCAGATTTTAGCTCCTGAATTAAGACATAAATATGTAGGTCGGGGAAGATGTTTAGCTTAAATGCACAAGGAATTAATTCTCACCAGGGGGTGGAATGCTATAGATTTCCACCTCCGTGCTTTACAGGGACCCTGAATGGCATGCCCTGTTTTTAATGAAGAGATTATCATTTAAATCACTGGCCTGCTTAGACGAGGGTTTGGTTCCTGTATATCCATGACCAAGAAATGTCAGTCAGAGTGATGAGATCTGCATAAATCATCTTGAGATTGTGGCGTATATTGTATGTTCCAGTTGGTATTCAGTTAGTGCCAAGTGGATTACTTTAAAGACATACAGTATAATCTTTATCTCAAATCTGTATACACAGATTTTATTTTAAATGTCTTATCTTTGACATATAGATTTTTATTAAGAAATCCTGTATAGAAATCCTATATCTATATAAATCGAAATTTGCATCACAAAGTGGTTAGCTGGATATTTTGATACTGAAGTTATTATGACAGCAGGAGTGGGAAGTTAAGAGGAGTAAGGGACAGCTTTTCTATCCGTCAGTCTTAAGAGGTTTTTAATGTTGCAACAAAGACTGCAGGATGTCAAAACAGCAACCCAGAAACACCAAATCTGCAGCATTTTCTTTTTTTTCCTTGTGCCGCCTGCCTCCACATGGCCACATATGCTTGTGGCCTCAGTAAAACCTTTCTGGCATGAGTCCAAGCGTCCCCCCTTCTCGCCGGATGGACATGGCACGACATTGTGGCCATGTGGCCAGCAGGAGGCTGTATTTAAGCCGGGGCAGCTCTGAAATGGGCCATAAAACCTAGCCAGCAAGTCTGGCTCCCCATGAGGCAATGGGCCTAAGTACTCATTGACAAGACTCCAACATCACTGACTTCTGAGCAGCAGAGGAAATAATGCAAGAAAAAAAGCAGCAGACAAAGATGAGGTGCAGACAGGAGGTGGTTGTTTTATAACCGTTAACGCTAATGCTTTAAAATCCAAAACATATATTTGCTTTCTCATACTTTTCCACTGCTACACACTCACTGTCATTGTGATTATTTTAATTTTTTCTCTCTCAGCTCATTTTCACTTAATGAAATAGCTCCTTGACTGCATATGTTTAAAGGACCTCGGGGGAAATATGTCACATTTTGATGCCACATGGCAGCCATGACATTCACATGTTTCCACTTCACACATCCTTCCCACTTCATCAGCTTTCTGAAAACATCAATCACCCTGAAATATGTCACGAAATGACTCATCCAACTTTAAAATCTTAGTAACTGAGCTAATGAAGTCAGTTTACAGACTCAGTTTTACGACACCGAGTTCGCACTCCCTTCCGTGCCAAAGTGTTGTAGAGTTGAGAGGGTGACCAGAGAGGGAAAATGTGTTCCACCTGTGAGCTTACATCTAATTATCCCCCATGGTTAAACAAGTACTGTAGCACAGTTCTGGTCTGTCATGGGTTGACAGGTCCGTAAACTGTTATACCCGCTCCTCAAAAGACTGCATGATGGACGAGTTTTTTCCATTTCATTATCAAATTGGCGTTGATGAATAATTGGTGGCATCTGTGAAGAGACAAAAGAGAGATTTGATGGCTGCGAGGCAGGCATCCATGGCTTTGTGATGACTATGCTGAGTGCCGCGAGGCAGAGAGGGAGATGATTTACAATCCAGCCGGTAGTTTACGCAGGATAGCTGTAAGTGAATGTCATAGCAACCAGGTATTCATGTAGTTTTCCATATGTTATGAGGTAAATCCCAAACATTTACAGTTCTGGGAAGCCTACACAAGTGAGGAATTCTTTGGCTAAAACTAAACATGGCTGTTTTGCATGGCCTCTTAGGTGCTTTCAGTAACCAGGGAGGCTAGGGCTCCCTAGACTCTGTCTTATTTTAATTGACTTTGGCCTGCAGGAGGCTTGTGTCCATTCAATCCTTTCTGGGCAGAGAGAGAGAGAGAGAGAGAGAGAGAGAGAGAGAGAGAGAGAGAGAGAGAGAGAGAGAGATTAGAGCTCCCTCAGAAACTAAAGAGTGCAGCCCACTGGAGCCGTTCTTGTTAGTTTGCTCATGGTCTTTGTTCTCCTTTCAGCCCTTCTGGCTAAATGTCTTCAAACAAGCCGTTTGGAGGTTGTGATTCTCCCCGACAGGTTTAAAGCAAAAACTGGACTTCATTGTTACAGTTTGTATGGGAATTGTGAGGAAGTGCTACTGATAATGTGAGTGTGATGTGATGACTGGATGTATACTGTATGTTTGTGTGGGCGTTAGTGACCAAGCCATGTGGGACAATGCCAGGTGGGAGCCGGGGTTGACAAGGGAGCAGGTGTCTATTAGATACAGAGCAGAGAGGGAGGGAGGGGAGGGACGAGGATCATAAGAGCTCTTGGCATCTGCCTTACCTGCTGCCTCCCATACAGTCCTCCTGCCAGTAAACAGAGAGAAAGAGTGAGGGAGAAAAGGAAAAAGACGAAGAGTAGAGAGAAATGTGTTGGAGGAGGCAGCAAGTAAAGGAGTGACCTTTGGTAGCCATTCATGTTGTGTTTGTAGCATATCCTCTCCCACAGGTTGTCCGTGCAGCACTTAGCCACTATTCATCGTGGTGGTGTTGCATTTGCTATACATCTGTTTTAAAGGGTTAACTCACCCAAGTTACAAAAACACATTTATGTTATTCCTGCCTCCACCCTAAAACAATAGAGGTGAATGGAATTGCATTTGTCGTGCTCAAAGTATGGAAAAATGAACACAGAACATGTCAACATTTTTTTATAGGTACTATTGCTTTTGTGAGATGGATTTATAGTTGACGCAAGGGGATAACACATAACAGGAGTCTCACCGTAGATACCTGGAGCATATGTTTTGATTTATACTGTTGCTCCACTGCAACAGTAGACAGATTTATTGTTCATTAGCTTATTGTCGCCACAGTAACTGTGTTTACATTCCAGTCACTTTGTAATACGAGTGACATTGGGGAAGTCTGTCTTTTTTGACTTCATGCTTAATGTTATATTCACTCTCAACAATCTCTACAAGCAGCTCAAACTGACAAGTCATCGTTCCGGCTGTATGTGATATATCCGTAGCTGCCATAGCCCCGACTTGTAGTTACATTTTTGGGAATATGCACATCAGCTAGGTTACCAGTGTTCAACAAATCTGTTTACATTCAAATATAAATTACTTTGTTTCTGGAAAGACACTTTTTTTTCTCTTCTTTTTTTTTTAACAAATATTATTTTGAGCAGCACAAATGGAATTCTGTTCACTTCCATTGTATTGGGGTAGAGACAGAAATGAGTCCGATATCTCAAAACATTGGCAAACTACAATGGCTAGACACGATGTAATTTGGGTGAACTGACCCTTTAATCTAGAGGCCCTTTTCTTTTGGTGGAGCCAAAAGAGGCAGAATAAAAGGTATTTAATCAGCACAGTTTATCTCTGTTTCTCCTGTCTGAATGTGTGGCAAAAGTTGGGGTGGGGGAGCATTATCATTGGAAAGAACATTGAACAACTGTCAGGGATGCAGTCCATGTCGTTTGTCATGTTTCCCTGGGGCTTTATAACAGAGAGTGAAGCTGGAAGCTGCAGGCCCAGCCACTGAGCCACCCATCTAGTCCCAGCAGATGCGTTTACCGCCCTTCGCCTTGGCTGACCATCAGGCTGCACAGCTGAGCACCAGAATATCAATACAGCTCAGACTCAGCTGGGCCCCTGGGAATATCTACAAGGCAAACAAGATAGGCTCCTCTCCTTATGGAAGACAGAGACCCATAGCCGCCAGGGAGACCAATGTAAACAGAGCAAAAAGATGCTCTGTAGCACCAAACGGCAGTTTGATTCACTCCAGAATAGTCATTTGGAAGAGCTACACCTGAGACGATTATCTCCAGTTTTGGCTCTTCTCAAGGAGGAAAACAGATGAGTCTATTGAAGGACCGTCTGTGGGAGGAGAGGAGAAGAAAAACAGTAATCCTTTTGTGTTCATCATCCGCACTGTCCAAAGAGATGCATGGGTGAAGGAGGAGGAGGAGGAGGAGGGAAAGACTATGAGGTGTTGGCGTAATGGGTTGGCTGTTCCTCCTCCTGTCATGTGAAACCTGAAGTTTATCCTCTGAGTCAATGACAGAGCTCTTCTCCTTTAAACAGGTTGGTGCTCAGCAGAGGTGATCATTTTGTGTGGTGATAAGCCCTTTATGTAATGGTGGGGCAGAATAATTCCTCTTTAAGTGGCAGCGCTGGTGCTTCCCACTCCTTTTTTTCCTCTCATTCCCTTAAATATGTATTGTCATTTCACTGCTCGGCTCAACGCTGTTGTTGTTTTTGTCCTGCGGCTGATGTCGGCCTCGGTGTGAAACGAGGATACCGTCCCCTCAGCCAGACGGCCTCACGGTGGCACAGTTATGGGATAAATTGTGGAGACATGTTTATCAACATAGAAGAAGTGCAAGTTACCCCTTGTTGGAAGAGAATAATGAGACCTAATTGAGCTGTAACATGCTGGCTGGTCGCCAGGCCCTTGAATTTAAAACTCTCAATCAGAAGGGGTCTGGGAAGAGGGAGGGTGCTGTTGAAACACTGCAGGACGTTCTAACATAGATGTGAAACTTATAAAGCTAGCACTTGGACCTGGTTATATTTCATCAAAACTCACCTACAAATCGGTACATCTACCTGTGAGTGTGATGTTTTCAGTAGAATAGCACCTCAGAGGCCTTTTCTGTCAACCAAAGCACAGCCGCGGTAAAGTCAGATCAATCCTCTAGAGGAACAGCACAGCCTGTCTCCTGGCACCTGCCTTGCCAAGAGCAGGAGGCAGGAAGGAGGGGAGGGGGGGAGAGAAAAAGAGAGGGAGCATAAGCGGGTGGGAAGTAGGAAAAACCCAGCTGCCTCTGCGCCTGAGCCCTGTGCTGCTTTTAAAGGAGTGGAAGGGAGGGGAGGGAGAGGAGAGGGAGAGGCAGAGAGACTGCTGGCACCATCTGTACATGTCTTTTGTATTCCAGCCCTCATCTTTACACAGAGCGAGGCTGGTGTGCTCAGTGTTCAAATGAAAGGAGAGGATGTGCCTTTTGGGGTGCAATGCTCTGAGAAGAGAAGGTGTGTGTTTGTTTGCCGATGCTGAAATTCAGTTTTGTCCTCGGAAATTCGGCGCACACAGAGGACATCTCGTGTCCTATTTATTTTACCTCTACAATATAAGCCAGTGTGGTGTCTTTCCTTGTGTGTGTGTCAGTAGGCTTGCAATGTTTGCAAGCACTCATGTGTGGGCAAATCTCTGGGTTGCCATGTTTGTGATGGGAGTCAGAAGCTTTTGTTTGTTCCTCCCTCCCATCAGCCCCATTAGCCTGATGCCCCCTCTCTCACTGACTCACTCAACGTTTTTTTTTTTTTATCTCCCTCTCTGTCCCTCCCCTGTCCCTTTCTGTGTAATATGTGCTATGGCAGCCTATCCTTGCATGTGGCAGCAGGGTGGATCTGCCTGCGAGGACAGCCTGCACTGTCTGCTGTCATATTGACGTGGCTTTTTGCGCGAACTGCAGCTGAAATCACCAAGAGCTCTGTTTAACCCCCCCTCCTTCCCTTGCTCCTTAGTCAGCCTAGAAGTGCTGTGAATCATAAGAGGAGGTGGCTGCCCTGCTCTTTGATTGAATCCACATTCCCTTTCTCTTCTGCCGCCGCAGAGAGAGGCTAGAAGGAGACAGTGGAAGCGAGAGGGAGAGAATAAGGAAACGGGAGTCTTTTGTAGTTGGCACAGTACAAAAACATGCACTGCAGATGAAAAGCATATGATTTGATCAAACACGCTCTTAGGTGATGGCTACCTAACCAAGCGGTTCCTTAGGAAGGTAGAAAGGTGGAGAGGAGAGGAGGGAAGGGCTGGAGTCCATCTGCAGGCCCAGAGTGAACCCTAGTGGCCAAGAGCTGCAGTGACATAATGAATTTAAAGCTGGTATTTTATATTGCAGCATAAAGGTGCCTCCTTTTGTCTCTTACTGTAAGAGGAGTTTTCTAGTATACAAAATACTAAGTTGGTCTCAAGGAATCCCTCATCTTACATAGAAAGTAAGCTGCTTCTCACCTGGCAATATATGCATTTAAATGAACTAATAATGCAACACATTTTGGCTGCTTTTGGTTAGAAAAAAAATGATATAATTTGGGGTTTACTTTTCTTTGTCAATTTATTGCAAACACAGAAAATGCACTGAGAGAATCCTAAAGGGAAAAATACCCTCACAGGACAGACATACATTTACATAAACTACTACTGATGAAGACTAGCCTGAAAAGAGTGGCAGACAGTGCACATGAGTGGATACAACAATCAGGTTTAAAAGACAGCAAGACATTATAGAATAAGAATTAATAATAGAGCAAATAACTATTAAAAGATGAGAATGATATGGAGCAAGAATCTGATACCCAATCGGATAAAGTGATACAAGTGTACAAACAAATGTTATTTTATTCTGTTTGATTCATCAGGAGAAGTTCTATGCTGTCACTGTTTGCATTCATTCCCCCACAGAAAGTCTTCATGTACGTATTTTCCTGGAAATAGTAGTGAATTTAATTGCAAATCATTGAAAGCACAAACAAAAATGTGAGTAAAGAGTAAACAGGCAGCTAATGTGTACCTTGCTGCTAGCATGGATATAAATAATAAATTTAACCTTTAATTTAATGTGGGGAAAATGACCCTACAGCTGTTCATATAAACAAACTAACTAAAAATTAATACGAAAAATACACAACTGCACAACCGCATTTTGAATACAGTTTAACCTTATTCAGCAGATCATTTCAGAAAAGGTTCTCACATTTATTTTCTCACACATCTTTAGTAACATTTGTTATTCTTTCTCACCTTATAGGATGCTTAAATGTTAAATGTTGTTGCATAGTTATGTGGACTGACTGGCAGTGACTGTAGATCTGTTCTGTTTTAAAGGTACCTTGCACAGACAGGACTCCTGGTTTTGTCATAGTGTATTTTGCACAAAGACCTTACACATCATTTTGTCAGTCAGGCCATTGCTTTTTTTTCCAGAGCTTCTGTTCTTAAGTTGTTGTTCCGTCTGCCCTGCTCGTCTCACATAATCAGTTTTTGCAGCACTTGCAATAGAGGGCTGTTACATCTGCAGTTATTTCTCACAGGATTCCACTGATACACTCTTCCTCTGCTCTCTTTCCAGCTCTTTTGTCCTCGTGGTGTGAGGAGCTGGGACGTCTCCTCCTCCTCCGTCATCAGAAGAACAGGCAGAACGAGCCTCCGGGAAAAGTGCCCATGCAGCCCCCTATGAGCTCCATGAAGCCCGGCCTCTCACACGGGTCAGTGTTCACACTGCTGCGCTTTTTGGCTTGTGTGTGAGGTGTGTTTTTGTGTGTGTGTGTGTGTGTGTGTGTGTGTGTGTGTGTGTGTTGGGTGTGTGAACAGACAGAACAGGCCCTTTGGGTAAGCCCTTCCTCTCCACATGAAGCCTGGTGTTCCTTATGGATCAGTGACCAGACAAACTGCCAGACTAACTGCTTGTAGTACAGTCAATAGGGACAAATTGAGAAATTGAAAAGAACACATTGTGTGTGCATTTCAAGAGGAAGAACATGCTTTTATTTTATAATCCTAACAATAAAACCGTTGTCTTTCCCTATCGTTCAGCGAATGCAAATATACTTACTACAACTGTACTAATGTACACAACAAATATGTGTGCAGTGACACAGGCCACATTTTGATTTGTCTGCATGATGTGTTTCTATCCATCCTCAGCAGAGATGGGTCTTTTCCCTACGACTCAGTTCCCTGGCAACAGAACACCAATCAGCCTCCAGGTTCGTTGTCGGTGGTGACTACAGTCTGGGGCGTGACCAACACGTCGCAGAGCCAGGTGAGATCCCATACCTGTCCAACAGAGTCTGTCTGAGTGGACTGCATCTGATAGGAAGACATTTCTGTTCTTTTAAAGTGCTACTGCAGGAGGTTTCTCCTATTCCTATATTCTGATTTTTAGTTTTCCTGTCTTAATATAAATGCATCCAACATTTACATGTATCTGTATGTGTATATGTCCAACAGGTGTTGGGAAATCCCATGGTCAACAACAACAATCCCATGAACCCTGGGGGCAACCCTATGGGCTCGGGTATGTCTGGTAACAATCCTGGGATGAACTCTTCTCAGTTCCCCGGTCCTCAGCAGCAGTTCCCAAATAAAGGCAACTCCAACCAGGGCTACATGCAGCAGGGCATGTACGGACGACCCAACTACCCCGGAGGAGGAGGCTTTGGTGGCAAGTAAGTGGACAGTGGATTAGTACCTGTCATTGCAAAGATTAAAATTGCTAAGAAGTCATTTTGACTTTTGCAATCCTCCAGCATGATGGTCTGAGCTCATTACCTATATTGTGTTGCTCTTTGTCATAGTTACCCTGGAGGGCCTAACGCTGGACCCGGAGGAATGGGCATCCCTCAACACTCCCGTGCTCCGTCAGACTTCACCCAGCCTGCCGCTGCTGCTGCCGCCGCGGCAGTTGCTGCTGCTGCCGCCACAGCAACCGCTACTGCCACAGCAACCGTAGCTGCCCTGCAGGAAACCCAGAACAAGGACATGAACCAATATGGACCGGTAGGACATGACAAACAACTGATAGCACTTCACTGACTTTGCCTTTCAATACTAGCAGTAGTACTAGAACAGGAAGCTAAGAGAAGTTGATTTAGACTAAGTCAATGTTACGGGTGAATAGTTACTGAAGTAGTAAGGAAGCCAAATCGCACATTTAGCCATAACAAAAGCTAACAAGCAGATCTTATTTCAGAGGGTAGAACATTTTTGTCTTTTGTGACTTTTAACTCTTTTCACAAGTAAAATTTGCCACATTGACATTCAACTCAGAGATGGTTGATTGACCCCATTTTGTCTTTCAGATGAGTTCCTCTTTCCAGATGGGACCAAACCAGGCGTACAACAGCCAGTTCATGAACCAGCCAGGACCCCGCGGCCCTCCGTCCATCCCTGGGAACATGGGCAGTGGCATGAATGCATCCAGCATGAGCGGGCCCCCCATGGGAATGAACCAGCCAAGGGGCCAAGGCATGGGGCCTTTTGGGGCTCATGGCCAAAGGATGCCCCAGCAAGGCTATGCAGGACCCCGGCCTCAGGGCATGGCTATGCAGGGAATGAAAAGGCCGTACCCAGGGGAGGTGAGTGGATGTGAATTTAACACTTTCACCTTCAAGGTTCAGCTTGTTAGCTGTATGTTGAATATGTGTTTGTCATCTATGCATCCACAGCCAAACTATGGTGGGCAGCAGTATGGACCAAACAGCCAGTTCCCTAACCAGCAGGGGCCGTACCCCTCACCTAACCCCTCGAGGCCGCTGCCGTCCCCTAACTACCCAGGCCAGAGGGTGCCAGGACAGCAGCTGCAGGGCCAATACCCACCACCCAGTGGTGCCATGGGCCAGTACTATAAGGTGCAGTAATACTGCTATTCACCCAAACTTTTGATAATTATTTTGAGTATCATACCAAAAAACTTTTCGCAAGGTGTCATCAGTTTTTTGGTACAAATAATAGAGGTTAATTTGGAGAGAAAAATCATTTTTAATCCTTTTTTTTTTTTTTTACAGCAAGAGCCACCTTTTAATGGTCAAACGAATAACTTCTCTGGGAGTGGATATCAGTACAGCCAGGGTAATATGAATGGGGTAAGTCCATGTTTGTATCAATTTTGTTTCCTCATATTATCATTCTCTTATGTTGTGCTGATTATAGTCCCATGAACATTTGATTTATAATCGATTGTCTTCAATATAGCCGCCCAGACCGGTGGGTAACTACCCTCACTCCCCAGTGCCAGGCAACCCCACCCCTCCAATGACCCCAGGAAGTAATATCCCTCCATACTTGTCGCCAAACCAGGACGTGAAGCCACCCTTCCCTCCTGACATCAAACCAAATATCAATGCTCTCCCTCCTCCTCCAGGTCAGTAACTGGAAAATTTCCAATGAAGATATTTTAACAGTGAATTATTCCTTTAAAAGTTCATGATAGTCTGACCTTGGCTCTTCTTCAACCAATGCAGCCAACCATAACGAGGAGCTGCGTCTGACGTTCCCAGTGCGGGACGGGGTAGTCCTAGAGCCCTTCAGGCTAGAGCATAACCTGGCTGTTAGCAACCACGTCTTCCACTTACGGCCTTCTGTACACCAGACGCTCATGTGGAGGTAAGACATCATGCACTGAATTAACGTACAGTATATTTTTTATATTCTTCCCAGATATTTTTTTTCTCCTGAGAGAGCTTTGTGATACAGTCATTTTCATTTTACCTAGTCCTGTGGCCTCCTGTTGACAGATGCAGTTTTAAGTCTTTTAGGTCTCTGGAAACAGTTAGCATTTCATATAGTAAAGAAATCCGGCTCTTACCTCTCCAACAAAACATTCTCTGGCTCAGGCTTAGTAATAGGGCTTTTCAAAAGATTAAGAGAGAACAGGGGCTTAATGGAAGAGAGAGAGCAAGAGAACTTAAACTGTGTTTAAAGTGGTTACGGCTCTTGAGATTAGGTGGAAATACAAATATGAATGTGCAAAAAGAATTTTAATCCCTGATTTAGTTCCTGGCTGTTGGTTCTTGGGGCTCACAGAGTATGTTTTGGGACTATGTGGTCAAAAAGACCTAGAAGTACTATCTCATGGGATCCCACAGTCACCTCTAGGGTCCGCACTATTTTCCTTTGACATGACCAGCCTTGTGCACATAATCCTTATACATTTAAGCCTCATCAAATACCACTGGCATAGATGGGTGGGAAGCCAGTGAGGGATCATCTTTATGTTGCTGCACCAACAACTTGCACTGCAGTGAGCAGTGGGGTTAGCATTGACAAGGACAACGGTGCAAGGAGAAAAACACATATTGTGCCCACCAATAGTTATGTGGATGATACCCAACTATACCTCAGTTTAACGCCCAGTTCACTGTTCTGCTGAAACAGTCTGCATAAAACGGTTTCCAAGAATCTCAATTTCTTTGATTGTTCTTTTTGGCCTCTCTGGCCATTTGATTCTCAATCAACAGGGGAATTAAGTTCTGCATAAGTCCTATAGTATAGAAACAATGGGTATTCTCCAATTACTCTTAACCTTTGACAAGCAGATTGAAAAGGATTATGCAGTTATTATGTCTGAGAATTATTCTTTCTTTAAATCAAGCATTCTCATTTAACTTGGAGGTCATTAATGCATTGATTTAGATTATTGTAACTCTTTACATCCCCTTCAAGCAAAAGTCACTCTCCCATCCAAACCTCATCAAGCATCTTGCAATTAGGATTCTTTCTGGCGACATATTGTGAGATGACATCATCTTATATTTAGCCTCCCATCACTGGTGGTCTGTTTGTTTTAGAATTGATCAGGAGGTTGGAAAGGACGAAACATCAGACTGCTCCCACAGTAATATTTATTAATGAATATCTTTTCTTTTACTTGTCTGCGCAGATCAGACCTCGAGCTGCAGTTTAAGTGCTACCACCATGAAGACCGTCAGATGAACACCAACTGGCCAGCTTCGGTCCAAGTCAGCGTAAATGCCACACCGCTCACCATCGAGCGGGGCGACAATAAGACCTCCCACAAACCACTGCACTTGAAACATGTATGCCAGCCAGGAAGGAACACGATCCAGATCACAGTCACTGCCTGTTGCTGTGTGAGTACAAATCTCCAGTACTAATAAAAAGAGGTTTATACAAATCCAGATGCATAAAGTAGTTGCCAGTTAATAAAAGTCAGACATAAAAAGATCTACCTGCAAATGATATTAAAAGCTAAAGCTTAGAACAAAATAAAAAAAAATCTGGTCGTTTTTTTTCTCTGGATACACATGTTGAAACTGTTAAACTAACACAACTTAAGAGGATGTTTGTAATAGTGACAGTGATGTTTCCTCTTCCAGTCGCACTTGTTTGTGCTGCAGCTGGTCCACAGGCCCTCAGTTCGCTCTGTCCTCCAGGGCTTACTGAAGAAGAGGCTTCTGCCTGCAGAGCACTGCATCACCAAAGGTATACGCAAAAGAACACGGTCACATTTTGCACCCTAATGTCCTGATCATTCTCAGAGCCCTTCCTTACGCACTATATTTGTCTCATCCTGCCTCCCAGTTAAGAGGAACTTCAGCAGCGTAGCAGCGTCATCGGGGAACGCAGCGCTCAACGGAGAGGATGGCGTTGAGCAGACGGCCATTAAGGTTTCCCTCAAATGTCCAATCACCTTTCGGCGAATACAGCTTCCAGCAAGAGGCCACGACTGCAAACATGTTCAGGTAAACCCTGAAGGGATAAACAAACACACACTGAGAGTCAGGAAATCTGATGCCCGAAGGGAAGAAGGGTTTTAAAATATTGTACTTGTTAACAAATGTGACTTTCTTTTCTTCTTGCAGTGTTTTGATTTGGAATCGTATTTACAACTGAACTGTGAGCGGGGGACATGGCGATGTCCTGTATGCAAGTAAGTTTATCAAGCTTAAATACATAACAGTATTTGCCCCGTCTATAGTTTTGACTGTAATCCACATAGATGTCTCTCTCAGCATTTTAAGCCCTGTCTCTCCTCTTTGCTCAGTAAAACAGCTTTGTTAGAGGGACTCGAAGTGGACCAGTACATGTGGGGAATCTTGAACGCCATTCAAAAGTAAGTTGGGAACAAATTTGTAGTGTAATGCAAATAATATATTTCTCTTCATTTCCTTGTATCTTAAGCATTTCATTTGTATTTCACCAGCTCTGAGTTTGAGGAAGTGACTATTGACCCAACATGTAGCTGGCGGCCGGTAGCTATTAAATCTGATATCCACATCAAGGAGGATCCAGATGGACCGCTGGCCAAGAGGTTTAAGACTATGAGCCCCAGCCAAATGATCATGCCCAATGTGATGGAGATGATAGCTCAGCTCGGCCCCGGGCCGTCACCATACCCATTATTATCTTCTCAGCAAGGGGGCAACAACAACGAATATGGCAGCCAAGGTAGGATACAATACATACCTTAAATATATATAGTATACAAAGTCATGGTACCTCAGTAAACATCTTCTAAATGTTAATGGTAGTAACACTACAAAAGTAATGTAAAATAACTGTAAAAAATGTACTATTTACTTTTTGTTTTTATTCTGTGTGCTAGGCAACAGTTACCAGGGGCACGGGAACTTTGACTTTCCTCACGGCACCCCTGGTGGTACATCGATGAATGATTTCATGCACGGTCCCCAGCTGTCTCACCCACCTGACATGCCCAACAGTCTGATGGCCCAAGACAAGCCACTCTCACACAACATGCCTGACTCAGTGAGTTCTCCCAGCATTTAGTTTATCGACTCTTTTTTTTCTGCCTCTCTTTGTCTTTTCATCACATTTTTCCCTACACGTTTTGCTTTCTTGTTTATCTGTTAAACTATTTCTAAGTGTGCTATAGAAATCAGGTTTGAATGTTTACTTCTTCATTCTAACAATGATTTTATGGGTATAAGGAGACATTTAATAGCAAATATGTTCTCTGTCTCTCTACAGATACCTCACTCTGCCGGCAATGACCAGTCACATGGTCCTCTGCAGAGCTTACATGCATCTCCACACCCTGGGAGCCAATCAGGGCAGCAGCTACACCACAGCGGGCCTCCTCAGCCGTCACGACAAGCTCCGCCTCCTCAGCAGCAACAGCAGCCGCCCGGCCCCAACAACCATCCCCACAGCGACCTGGCCTTCAACCCCTCCAGCAGTTTGGACAGCCAAGCAGGGTCGGACATGCCTGAGCCATCTATAGACGTGAGTTCCTGAAACACAGCAAAAAAAAATAATTCTAAAATAGTCTGTGTTCACTTCAATGCCTAACCAATTATTCCTCCTTTCTTCCAGCTTCTTCCAGAGCTCGCTAACCCAGATGAGCTGTTGTCGTACTTGGATCCACCCGACCTCCCCAGCAATAGCAACGACGACCTTCTATCGCTCTTCGAAAACAACTGAGGCAATTCAGACACACAAAAACTTTTCTGACTGCCTGCAGTTTCCCTGAGAACCCAGGGCGGTCGCTCAGTACTTGATAAACACAAAGATGCACTCCCTTTCTCTTCTTCCTCTTGTACAGTTTTCATTGGCCAGCACAGATTGACTGAAAGAGGTTAAAACTCCCAAGACACGGCGGGATTGGGGGGGGGTCGCTCCGCCCTCCTACCCCAGTGGCGATACTTTTGAACTGTGCAGCTATACTCAGTCGATTTTTTTTTTTACGCCACACACAGGTGTATGTGTGCACATTAGGAACGTCTTGTAGCATTTTTTATTCATGGTTTGTTTCCTTTTGAGAAGAAAAAAGGATTTCATTGTATAAAACTGAAAAAATAACTGAAAAAAAACCTGCGCTATCTGGCCAGTGTGGTCTATGTCCATATTGTTATTCCAATCTGAGAGGCCACGGCTTCCTGGTGTCACAGCTCCATTCCCTGACTGGTCTGGTTAGCCGCACTGTTATGTCCACCACACATCATTTAAAAGCACAAGAGATTTTGGCAATGCAAAAAGAATAATCTGTCTTAACGGAAGTATAAAAGATCAATTAGATCAGCGTATGTCTGTCCTTGACAAAAGTTTTTTTTTTGTTGTTTTTTTTTGCTCAAAATTTTAAAAGTGTTTTTGGGAATAATCGGCTTCCATTTTGTCTACAATTGTGATACGTACATATTTTTGTCAAAAAGAGATATCCCTGTTTTTCAGTCCTTTGAGGGTTGAAAGCTGCAACGGAGAAGATTGTGGCCCCACTAAAAGTTTATATTGCATACTAATAGAATAGCAGACCTGTACTTCTACATATGGTATAGTTATCGTCCTCCTTTGCAGGGAAGTGATTTTAATAGAAACGAAAGGTACAGTATAAGAGATTGGGGTTTCTGTAAAGATCCTGCTGCGTTTATTGCTTCCTGCTCCGACTCCTTCCGTGTCGTCTGCTCTGCATGAGCCCCCGCTGTCGCTCGTGTCAGCATTTTTGCAACGTTGCATCTCTCTCCCTGTTAAATGATGTGCTGTTAAAATAGTCTACAAAGTGCATGTGTGCCAAGCCCTTGTCTAGTGCTGTTCCAAGTGGTAAAAAAAAGATAGTGTGGTTTTTCATCAGTTGCTGTTTCCACAGCTCTTTTTTTGTTTGTACGTTTGTTTCTGTCAGATTTAGTATGATATATTTAACACTAACATTGAAGGGATAATGCTGATATCAGCAATACATTTATCATGTATTTGCTGTATATACTGTATTATGTTTGTTTGTTTTCTTGTTTTTGTTGCTGCATAATTAAACTATCCATACATCTTTTGGGAAACTGCTCAACCTCACCAAAGTAAGAGGGATAAGAATGGAGAGGTTTGTGTTTGCTTGGTCCTGTGTAAGACTGCGATTATGTGTGAATGTGTGAATGTGTGACTGTGTGTTTCTATTAGTGTGATGGGAGAAAATATTGATTTCAAAGATATAGGGGAGGACAAATACAGTTTATCCATCACTGCTGTTCAAGAAGTGGTTTTTAAAGCAGTATTGGTGCAGACCTTTTGCCACATTTGTTTTCAATTTCACTTTTTGAGAAGAGTGCTGTCCAGTATGCAAATGTATTATTTTTTAAGAAATGCTATTGTACTGTAAATATCATTGTGAATATTTTTGTATCATCTTGATAATGTTTGTCCTTTGATCATTAGTCGTCCGACCTAACAGCGTATGCTCCCAGACTCCCATCTAACCACTGACTTTGTTTGTAACCAGCATATGACAGCTGTCTCGCCTCCTCGTTGTGGGGAAGCCAGTCCAAATGTCTCATAAGCTATTTTCCTTCTTTCTAGTCACTTTCCTCCCAGCGCATTCTGTCTCACACCTGTCGTTTATTGACAGGTGTCCCATTTTTTATGTGCGCCCACACAACCCCCCCCCCACCTTTCCTGCATCAGCTCAAGGTGATTGTGTAGCATCATTTCAGTTTTCAGATGTCAAACTCAGTTGGACGCAATATTTTCTTTCACGCTCAGATGTATTTGATTGAAAATGTTGTCTATTCATGAATTTACGTTGACATTTTATCAGTGATACTGAACAGTAATGGTTTAAAAAAAGTTGTGGTATCGGCTGTCTTTCAGTGTAATTAGTGAGCTATGTGAATATCATAATTGTTGCTAATTGTCAATACACAGTGGTATTTTAAAGATATATCACAACCATATTTTAAAGAAATCCATGATATTGTTTATATTTTTGTTATAGAAAATGTGGCTTTTTTAAAAGCACGAGACCATATACATTTTTATCCCCTTTTTGTTTTGGGTAAATTATTTTGTACTGGTTTTCTTATTAATCTGTAAGGCTAGAAATCCAATTTCCTTCAACTGTAGCATTGTGCTGATTTAACCACCCTGGTTTTATGTAAACATTATTTTAAACGTCATTTAAGAAATATTTGTTCCAGTTCAGCACACTGACACGTTGTTTCATATTTAATGTCACAAAGAGACATCAAATCAAATAATCCCTCTTTTAACGATACACGGCCACATTTTAATTTTTTTACAATCTGAATTGAAACTTTTGATCAATCCCATGGAAGTCTTTATCATTTCATATG
This sequence comes from Sander lucioperca, assembly GCF_008315115.2. Taxonomy (NCBI): domain Eukaryota; kingdom Metazoa; phylum Chordata; class Actinopteri; order Perciformes; family Percidae; genus Sander; species Sander lucioperca. The sequence continues at coordinate 17,368,933 of NC_050194.1, read as the reverse complement.
TTTTTCCTCACTTTCAAGTGAGCCAATTTGGTGTATAAGGCAGCACCCCAAATCTGTAGTTGCACAATCACAATAAATTGCCATTTCTCTGGAGGAAGTTGTTTTAAAAAAAAAAAAAAAGGAAAATAAATAAAAAAAATACAGAGAGAAAGGGCACGTTCATCATTCTGGCCTGGAAAGGATGTTGAGGGCAAGGCTAGATCAAACGTCCCAAGGATGCCTGTATATATGTAAATGAATATAGAGACATGTGAACAGAAATGTATTCATTTTCCCTGGGAATGTGCATTGTTTCTTCAGAATAATAAAAAGCTTGCAACCCCTCTACTGGAAGTGGCTGAATATGGAAAATTAAACTTGTTAGTTATTGTCTGTGGGTATCTCTCAGCATTTTGTTCCCCCTCTGTAATATATTTTCACCTCTTTTGTTAGGGGAACTGGGACAACTATGTTTTACATGTAATATTTAGCCTAAGTGTTCTAGTCTGTCATCTGCATTCTCTGAGTTGCAAAAGCTAAAAAAAAGAAATAAAAAGGTTACAAAGAAAATCGTTCGGAGGGGTGGGAGGAAGGGCGGTGGGAGGGACAGGTCCAGAAGATTGTAACCAAATCCATAGTTTGTACAATTTTTTGATATCATGAGCAGTTGGAAAAATGATACAATCTAAGGTGATTCATGCAATGTGGCCATTGTCTCTATTGTGTACATTGTATGTACAATCATTTCATATTCTAAACTGGTCAGAAAATAAAGGAACTAATTGTGATTTTTAGTCTTGCAGAACTGTATGTAGTTAGATGATGTGACAACCTAATATTTATCTAATAAATATGTATTCAGATGATCCCTGTATGTCACTGTGGTCTTGTCTTTTGTGCACTTGCATCACAGTCTGATGATTACGCCTGCCTTACTCCTACATGCTGCTTATCCCAGCAGAAGGTGTAAATTATGGATATCACATTTTGAAAATGATATAGCTTAAGGACAGCTTGCCCTTATGTGGAAATGAAATGATCCCACATAAATGAACACAACAGAACAAGGTTTTTAAGCCTGCTCACATCAAGACTTCGAGGAGTTGAGCAGCTGTGGGACTTACTAGTTAATAGTATATAATAAATGATATTGTTAATACTGATGCATTGATGTCTGAGCAGAAGGTTACTGTTGTAGCTGCTTGAGGTGGAGCTAGTTTTAACTAATTTATTATGTAGGCTAAAGTTATGAACGTTAGTGCAGTGTTTCCCAATCCAGACGTATATAATTTGAAACAAAAAAACTCAATTTGCACTCATGAAATGATTATTTTTATTTTTTATGTTATTAAATGCATTCTTGTATGTATTTATGTTTTTGCTTCGTGCTACTTATATATTGATGATATTTCCAAAGAAATCAAATTGGTACATGTCGTTTAGTCTCGCGAGGTTTAACCATAGACTGTATATAAGGGGTTTAACCGGCGCCGCTCTGTGAAGATGTACATCCGGTTGTGTTGTGTAAGAAGAACTTCCTCCTCGTCTGCCTCCCGTGTAAGCGTGACGCTTGCTCATTCACGGCCCGAGCGAATTAACTGAGTCGCATTAGCTTGGAAAATGTTGATTTTATCAAACAGGATAAAGTTATGTTCTCTGGCGTTTACCGCCGCGCGCATGTACGGCAGCGGCCCTACAGTTGCCAACAAAAACCCCACGGTTTACTTTGACATTGCTGCAGACAACCAGCCTCTCGGCAGGGTAACCTTTGAGGTGAGGCGATTCAGACATCTAAACAGCTTTTACTTTCAGTTTCTTAATGTTTGCTTTTGAATGAATACGAAAACGACAGCTGCTAAACACCTACAATCCGTCGCGTGTCCTTTCAGTAAGGTTCACTGGCAGTCTTTGAGTCTCAAGTTTTCCAGAGAACCTGTTCACATTTGACCCTGAGGGCATTTCTCTTTTGCAGCTCAACGCCGACGCTGTGCCAAAAACCGCAGGTAAGAACAGGTATTTTGCTTGAAATTCCATTTTGTTCAACTTCACACGTCTATTCCACTAAGTTACATCTGAGAGGCAATTATTGTTTTTTCTACTTTCTAGTTACTTTTTAGATTACTAACAATGCCAATGTCAATTTATTTATATAGCACGTTTAAAAACAACGGGGTTGACTAAAGTGCTTTACAAGGTAAAAACAACAACAATAATACAACAATTGAATACAGAGTACATCACAAAGAAAATAATAAACGAATAAACTGAAGAACTGAACTGTGATAAACTGAAGGTTGAAGTGTTTCTTTGTGTTGAGAAAATTCCCCTCCTACTAAATAAACTATCCAAAAAATAACTGTTTTAATACCTTATTTATTTGGTATGGCTGCAGGATGTATAAATATATAATTTAAGCTCATACAGACAAGGATTTAAGTTTATTTAAGAATGACTATTTATTTGTAAGAAGAATGGTGAAAGGGAGGAAAATCAAGGTTGCCATTAATTCTTAAGGAATTGTGTGTGTATAATTTTGTGTTTGTTAAAAGGATGCCAATTTTGTTCCTCTTCTGTACTTGATTGTTAAAGGAGTCCTATTATATACTGTTTTCCGATTCATACTTGTATTTTGTGATTCTACGAGAACATGTTTACTTGCTTTAATGTTCAAAAAACACTTTATTTTTCTCATACTGCCCATGGCGGCTGCGTCTGTATTCCCCCTCAGTCTGAGACGCTCTGTTGGAGGCATGTCTCTTTAACCCCCCCCCCCCCCCCTACTGAAAAAGCCCAGTCTGCTCTGATTGGTCAGCAGTCTCTGGAATCTCTGCTGTTGTTTCACTCCGAGCCTTAAGCATCGGGTATACTTGAGCGCACACTGTGCGCTGGCCTCCGTAGATGGCGCATGCACAATTTCTACCGTCAAAAATTGCAGATAAAAGCTTCTGAACTAAATACTACCCAACCGGATATGTTTCAGCAGTAAATGGGATTTCTCTGAAATACGTTTACCTCATTATTCAAAGCTCTGGCCACGTTTAACATAAAAATCTGACCTTGTAACATTATAGCTATGAATGAAAATACGGAAAAACATACTAGGTTCACTTTAATTCAATGGGATGGGCTGTTGTGTTTATGTGGCTGTAGTGTCTATGTGCGTTTGACTGTTTTGTGTGGACCCCAGGATAAATAGCCAATATTTATTTTAGTCCTAATGGGGGATCCAAATAAAGTAAGAAAGCTGGAAAATGCATTGTTGCAAAGTTGAAAACAGGGCTGTTTTCTGAGCTCATGAAAAGTTGACTTTTGGAGATACGTGGTTCTCACAGGACAAACGCTGCAAACACATGATCTTAAAGAATATGATGCATTGCTTTAGATTAAACTATTCAACGGTATATAAAGGAATTTAAGTCAGCATAACCATAAACATCTAGGGCAGTGAAATGCAACATGCACATTAATGCACCATTAATGTTAATCCAAAAAATGTCATGATATATGAATGAGTACTTTTACGGAGTGTGACTTAAGTAACAGATCATTTCTTCTATTAAAAACTGATATGATGATTCCAAAACATGTTTTTCTACAAAACTCCTGTGCTATGGACACATTTTGGTCAGTTAAAAAGGTAATGACGTCAGTAACCCATCCATTAAAAAAAACTACAAGAAATAATTAGTACCCAAGGATAGATTAGTTTATTCTTTTCGAATAAGAGGGAGTCAGTCGTACATTCAAGTTTTTTTTTTTTTTTTGTTTTTTTTTTTGCTGGGATCCACTTGTGTTCCTGCATAATACTTTGGGAAACCACAGACCTGTGTGGATTGTCAGAGAGAGAATCTGACACAAATCTTTCTCGTAGAGAACTTCAGAGCGCTGTGCACGGGGGAGCAAGGCTTTGGTTACAAGGGATCAACTTTCCACAGGGTGATCCCTCAGTTCATGTGCCAGGTAGGCCTTTTTCGTTTGTGTTCCTTTTGTTGTCCAGCTTTACAGCTGTTGCAGTGCAATGACAGTGATATTTTTTCAGGGTGGAGATTTCACTAACCACAATGGAACTGGAGGGAAGTCTATCTATGGAAGGACGTTTCCTGATGAGAACTTTAAGCTGAAGCACACTGGACCTGGTAATTTTGTGTGTGTGTGTGTATATATATATATATATATATATATATATATATATATATATATATATATATATATATATATATATATATATATATATATATATATATATATATATATATATATATATATATATATATATATATATATAATTTCCTTGGATATCTGGGAATATCAAAATTTTGCAGAATGAATTTCCCGTTTTCTTTCATGCATATAGGGCAAGTCCATTTGTATATAAATATACAAACGTGTATATGTATATACAAATGGAACAGAGCTGCACAAACGGCAGCATTAAAGGGTTTTTTTTCAACCTGGACCCTATTTTTCTATGTTTTGGTGTCTAAGTGACTAATGGGAACAACGATCTTTGAAATTTGTCCAGTATTAGGTAAGATCGCTGCAGTCGGCAGCAGCGAAACAAGCTACAATGTAAGTTAATGGGGCAATTTTCTAGCTTGTATTTACCGTCACAGAAGTGCTCGTTTTGCCGTTAACAGACTCAGATTAAGTGTCTGACAACATCATGGAAAGGATCCCTTCAGAACTAGACCTTTAAAACCTCCTTAGAGACCTTTTTTGTTAAACAGCTCTGAAGTCACTAGCACTAAACCCACCAGACTCCATTGGAAAAAAAGCAGTACTTTTAGCGTGTATAGAGCCAACGTATTTTCACATGTCAGTCGGTAAACCAAGTGTTTATTTCAACCAAAACTAGAGTTGTGATGGTTGGGAAAAGTGGAAAGACAACCCAAAATGGCTTTTCATAGTTTTATTTTGTTTCTGTCGACTTTGAATAAAGTGTATTTTACGATGCTAAAATTACTGTTTATTTACATGGAGTCTGGTGGGCTTAGCCAACGCGATTTTGCGGCTGTTTTTAGGTTTTAAAAAAAAAATTCCTTTCCATAATGTTGTCAGACACTAAGAATATTAATCTGAGACTGTCAGTGGCAAAACGAGTACTTTTGTAAAGTTAAATACAAGCTAGACAATTGCCCCATAACTTACATTGTAGCCTGTTTCGCTGCTGCCGACTGCAGCGATCTTGCCTAATATTGGACCAGTTTCAAAGATTGTTGTTCCCATCAGTCACTTAGACATAAAAACATAGGAAAATAGGGTCCAGGTTGAAGGAAAAAAACGGTAGTTACCCTTTAAAACAGTCGACTTAATCACTGCAGAGTATAATGAGATTTAACAGCACAGTGCAAACGCATTAAATGTCACACTTGAGAAGCTGCAGTATTTGTGGCAGATGGATAAAAGTGTGTTTCAGGGAATCTCTATAGTAATGCATTGAAAACCAGGCTGATAAATATATTAGAATCAAATCGAGCACAAACGAAGAACAGATTAAACATATTGACGTAAATGTTTAGAATGAGCCATGGCCACTTATACCTGTGCAAGAAAACTTTATTTACTGGAAAATAAACATGATGCATACTGTTCTGCATTGTAGTAAGATGTTTCTTACTCACTGTCACCACCAGGTGGCAGCATTATGTAAATAGTGTTAGAGTAATCTGTTATAAAGTAACTTAGTGAAGTTTTAGATAATGATGAAATAGTCCTTTTTCTCTGCAGACATTTTGACTTGTCATAGAAGTAAAAGTACAGGTGTTACTGATAACATTAGCAATGGCTTATTTATTTACTATTAAAGTGTAGCAGTGATCGGGGGCAGTGAGCCAGCATACACTATACCAGGACCCTGAAACTGAAGCAGCTGAATGAAATTCAGCCATCATTCATTGTATAATTTATACCTGTTCTTTCTTTGCTGTGACATGTCAGAATGTCTTCTGTGGCCATGATATTCAAATTTACATATATGTATGCAAGTGATCCATGAATCACATTGTTTCTCAACTGTGATTCAACAAATTGTAAAATCAGTTCACTCATCACTCTTTGTAGCTCAGGTGACAGTAAACTCTGCAGGCTATTTTTGTTACTTTAAACTAAATGCATGACATGATTTAAAATAACGTTTTAATTGCTGCATTGTAGGTATCTTGTCTATGGCCAACGCTGGACCCAACACCAATGGATCCCAGTTCTTCATCTGCACCAGTAAAACCGAATGGTATGTGCTGACAAACAACACTCTAAGGTTTGATGCTACTGTAGTTATTCTATTTCATTCCACCATTATTGGCCTGTCTGGAAAAGTGTGCAATGAGCAAAACTGAACAAAAACAGACACATCAATACTTAACCCCAAAGTATACAGAAATATAATGGGAGAATTATTCTGCTTTTTTTTTTTTTTTACACACAGTGTCAGTTTCACCACAACTTAAGCTCACGTTCTCTGGGGTCTAACTCGGATCTAAAAGCATCTGTAGATTTGCCTTTTTAAAGTACAGATCTTGAGAAATGTGTGTTTCTGGCCATTTTAAACTTAAAATGACAATATAATTATGGAAATACAAAAAAAACATGATAAACAAGACATAACTAACCACGTTGCCTAAATTCTGTGAGTGCTTGTGGTTGCAGTGTGCAGTTTGCACACTGCAAACTTTGAAACATTTAGTACAATGTGAGATTGGTGAGTCCTACACGATATGGACAAAAAGAGCAGCTACTCTGGGACAGTTTGTTTTAGGTTGAGTATTGTTGCTTTCCCAGGATCCAAACTTGAAAGCACTCCAATTCACCACCACAATCTTTACAGTCCAGATATCAGCAAGTAATTGTGGTGTGTCAGAGGCTCCTCTCTCACCTCAGCTATATACAAAAAGTGTCTTAAATGTTTTTAAAATAGTAATATCCCCCCGTAAGATTCCATTCAGTTAAATAGCTTTGGTATACCATCCAATCTTAAAATTCTGCTGCCTTTGGAAGGCTTTTGTTATTGCAGCTTTTAAAATACGTATAAAGAAATGTCCGGTTATTGTTAAAATGCTGTTTCAGATGTTTTTTCTCACCCTGCTGGGAATAAAATTCTTAGTGGAAGATGTGAATTCTTGTAATGTTTTGACATGATAGCAAAAAAAAGGATTTGTGAGGATTTGATTGATGGCCTAAAAGAGCAGAATCAGTGCTGAAGTAGTGGCATCACCCAACAGAAAGCCATAAGTCAAACCCTGCTGGGTGCATCATGGATTGTCTCACAGTCCGGGGCAGTAATAATAAACCTCTTTCTTCATTTAGGCTGGACGACAAGCATGTTGTCTTTGGCAGCGTGAAGGAGGGAATGGACGTGGTCAAGAGAGTGGAGTCGTACGGTTCACAGTCTGGGCGAACCTCCAAGAGGATCACTATCGCAGACTGTGGAGAGCTTGAGTAGACTCTGAGCAGTGGACACAGTCGTAGTCTCATCTCCTGCTGTCATTTCAATGTGAAGGTCCGAGTGAAAGAGGCTCTTTCTTCAGTCGTGGCACAGAGTGCTACCTCTCTTTGCTGGCAAGAGATATTAACGCTTCAATTCTGTGTTAGTCTTTATCCAGGTAGCATCTAACACACTTAACTGTGTCAAAAATGTGAACTTTTAATATAGAACACAAAGTACGGCTTCTATTGTACTTAAAGATCTTAATACTTGAATATTCAGTGACGCTGGTTTGGGAAAGGCAGTAATTTGCAAAAAATAAAGATTTTTTTTTTTCTAAATACGTGAGCTTGTTCTTGCCATCTGTTTTCTTTTGCAAAGATTTTCTTTTTGGGTCACTTTCACTCAAACAACTGAACCTGTTTGAGTTAAAGGTATGTCCATTTATGGGGGAAGGTGAATGTTTTGTCGACAGCTGAGGAATGAGGTCAGTATCCTTCTTCCCACCTTCTGTTTTCCTCATCAGCCGCAGCTGACTAATGGTCTTATTCCGCTAAGTATTTATTCTGCTGTCATCTGCCCAGACAAATGAATGTATAAAAGGGGGGGGGGGGGGAAGAGATTCTCTGCATGGCATTTTGTATCACAGCGTACTGAAGGATCTGAAGCCAAATCTGATTTGCTTTGCCATAAGTAAATTTTACCAGATGCTTTAAAAATATTAAGAGAGATGGAGATAGAAATGTGCAACATCTGGATCAGTTAATGTTGACAGTTTGATTTTATCAGTGGTCAGCTATACTGTACAGCAAAATGTGGACCCCCCCCAAAAAAAAAAAGAAACTCCACTAACACATGGATATATTAAAAACAATGATCTTAATGTTACTAGAGACAAACGCAGTTTTAAAGAATACCATAGAAACCGTGTTTAAATACATTTTAATACAAAAACATTTTAGGGAGATCAAGGGATCAATCTCATGGGTCACTTAAACTAAGGCACATTAAATGGTGTTTCACACATTTTACACTATTAAAAGTCAGAGTGTATTTCTGTTCCATGTTCATTTATCATCACAATTTCATTGAAATACAAAACGCCTCGAAATCAACATGCACATGCAACCTTCCGCTTAATCCTTCATGATCTTTGGTACGTTCAGATTTTTACTGCTTTTTTTGTCTCATGTTACATTATGAGACATTACAACTTCTGACCCATTAGAAAAAGCACTTTTAGTCTTTCTTAGCACTGGGTGCCAAAATATAACCGCTGTAATTTATTCTGTTTTTCAGGAAACAAAATGTTTCTATCATATTGCAGTGCTTTTTGGAAGGACAGCCTTCCTAAAGGGTGTCTTCAGAAATACAGGCACATACTTAAGAGTAAATGTTAGGTGGCTTATATATTCCTTCACAAAGTGTAATAATCAAAAAAACAGTAATAGCTTACAAAATATATTCAAAAAGTATGTACCCTCCAGTACTGATAATACAGATAATAATGCAGATATACACACTAATAGTGCATATCCTTCTTAGTAAAGACTTGTTGCATATTTTATACAGAAAACATTTCATTTAAGTTATTTCTGGAATATACAAACATGTAAAGGAGAATCTTCATCTGGAAACTTCACTTTAGTTCCAACATGTTGGACATGAGCAAAGACAGACACAGAGCAAAGTTTCTTAATTCACAGTTGGGGAGATTCATAGTTAAGAATATTCACATAATGATAACTAAGTAAGTTACAAGAACCCAGCAAATGCAAAGTACTCGTCTCCACTGAAAGAGCCTGTAGAAAAATGAGCCTCCTATACTGAGAGTCACAGTGTCAAGAGAATATGTCATGACAATAAACCGTTAGATGCATTACAGTACAATAAAGTTAATCATGTAGTTTTAGTAATTCAAATATAAGTCCCTTTTTGATAAAACTTTGGAGGAGTACGTAAGGCGAGTAGAGTGTGTTATTGCACGCGGCGGCAGTAGTAGCCGAGGACTTTGCATTTTTCACACAGGTGTTGTGGATGCTCCTTGCTCTGGTCCGATACATCTAACCCGTCCGGTTTCTCCAGAGGTCGCTGGAACAAAGAAATGGGCAATTACTCATCACAGACTGTTAAGGTTTAAGTCCTCAGTGCTGTTTCTGGCTATTTAAGTGTTTTAATGACCTGTTGTGTAATGTTTTATTTAAGGTTGATTTTTCTATTATTATTTTTTTTACTCTATATTCAAAATGTCTCTATTTCTAAGTACATAAAATCAAATGTCAATGAAATAATAGCCTTTTGTGTTTTTAACCCTAACCTGAATTATATTCTTGGCAGCGCAGAGAATTCTTTAAAACTGTTTAGAGCATCATGTAGGGAGTTCAAACAATTTAATGCACTTTTTTTATGCTAAAAACTATTGCTGGGGGAGTTTGGACTCATGTCCTTAATTCTTGGCTACGGCTGTGGTCACAGACTATGCAACAAACACTCCTAAAGTATGTATTAAAGCTGCACAATCTTATAATTCCAATTACATTTGAAATATAATTTTATTAATAATTTTATTTTGATCAGAATGTATAGTATTGTTCAGCCATTTATAGTCTGCATCAGGGTTAGGGACAGACATGGTGGTTGGTTGATGGTGGCCATAAAAGTTTGGAGAACAATCACCTTTTTAGATGAAATGCCATAACATTTTGCAGGATCACACAGCTGATATTTGTGTGTGTCATCTCAGTTTGTTCAATAGTTATGGGGTTTATATATAATAGACCACACCTACAAGAATTTAGCAACCAATTACAGTAAAATGGTATCAAAAAATAAATGTAGTTAAATTTGGTGAATTTATAATAAAATAAAATAAAATAAAACATTGGCTTTTGTCATAAAGTCCTTTATAAATTGACACATGGTGACACTATTTGCACCAAAAACTAACAACTTGTTCTTTTGGCCCATAGATTAACTTTCCACCAAACTTCATTAAATTGAGGTCCCATATATTTAAGATATTCTGCTAACTAAATAACAAATACATGGAACAGAGAGTGTTAACCTGGGCAGAAGTAATATAACTGCAAGACATTTCAGAATTAACCTTTTGGTTCAACGTTTCAGTCCACCAGTCTGGTATTATCATACCAACAGATACATAAGATAGTGATCAAATCAAACATTGGTATATATTTAAATACATGTTTAGGCATTTTTGATTTTGTCTGCAACAGTATACCAGTTCAGTTACACAGGATTTGATTTCCATAGTTAAACTGGTTAGTTTAGGACAAAGAGAAAACATAAAGCAGCTCTTGGCCTCAAGGGTCAAACTACAAGGAAATTTACCGTAACAACCCACAGTCACAAAGCATACATTGAGTTTCTGCCATTTGTGCAGTGAAGCATTCGCCTGTATATTTTCTTATTCCTTCTGTCTGTAGTTCTGGTGTACTTTTACCTGCTTATGAGGGTAAACGTTGATGTGGCACTTGATACATTCTTGTCCCATGTTGGCCCAGGAGTTCCCGCTCATCCATTTCCTCTTGCATTTAGGGCATTTATATTCACCGAAACACCTCTTCTTTCCCTGATACGGGGTCAGGCCTTCACCTTTGGGTCGAGCCTGAACAGAAATATACAGCAGACAACAAACAACAAACATTACTGACCTTGTGTGCAACCTACTTGAAGCTTTACTACATTACTTAGTAATTAAAAATGAGACATTTCTCAACGTGTAAATGTCGACAGCTTTGCAAACATTTTGGCTTTTGCCTCTCGCCACCTTTAACTGGAGGAGACTGACCTATTTGGTTTCTTTGGACGGCAGCCAATTCAAAGCTCTGCGTGGTTAGAACGGGAAGTGATAGCAACCCTGTTGGTGGTCAAGAAAGTCGAGTTTATGGAGTAGTTTTGTCTTAGGAATGAGATGGATTAATTGTGGCTTCTGTCAATGCAAGTTAAAGAGCTCATGTGCTTTGATGAGCCTTGCATTTCAAAGGAACCTAAATATCTAAACTGTAGAAGGACAGTGTAGAAATATAGAATATGTAGAAAAGTTTAAATTATTTTAAGAAAGTTGGGATATATTGTAATGTTTAAGTGTAATGTATTCGTTGGACAGAAATGAAGGAGTCTCAGCTTTCCCATTAGAAATGAACTCCCTCCCTCCAGCTGTGTTCCCGAGGGACCATAAAAGAAGGCCCCAGCCTGTGGGGGGACCAATGGGAGAGGCCCTCCCTGCTATAGGACAAATACCTTAGCCTCTCAGTCATCCCTCCCAGCTGGCTCCGACCCACCAATCAGGACACAAAAGATCTTAGCGGGGAGGAAATAAAACCCAGATGAACTCTGCACTTGTATAACATGACAAAATCTTAAACCCATCACAACTAAATCATTTCGACAAGACTGGTTTAAATTAAAAGCACCTCGGCTGAAAAGTAGGGCAAGTCAAAATTAAGAATCTGCACCACCAGAGGAGCCAAACTTCAAATCTTGTTTTGATTACACAGCAGGAACATAGAGTATGTCCGGTTCAAAACTTCTCACAGATAATTTTATTCATTTCCAGGACTGCATGTGTTTAACAAAATATGTTTAAGGTTCCAAGAGTCAAGTCCCTGACTGTGAAGGCCACTGTGAAGCATTTTGATTCCTGAGTGTGCATCATTTAGCCACCATGAGGCACTGTGGGAGGTCACTTTTGATGGCAGCCCTCTTTCCCAAGCGCCTAAAGGGAGAGCAGACGGAGCATCATCTTCCTGAGGGAGGAAACAGCTTTCATTCTGCAGAACAAGCAAAACAAACTCTACCTAAAGTCTGGAGCCCACAGGGCAGCAAAGGGCATGGCACAGTCCGGAGTTTCCACAGGTCCCATCAAAGATGAGAAACTGACAACCGGCAAATGAAAATCAAACTCATGACCCAACAGTGACTGGAGGCTCTTATGGAAAGCAGGAAACTTTGAGTGAATGCAGAGAAATGCACAAATCTATCATCAAGCCTTCTGCACTCATGACAAAACAAGTCTATTCAACACACAGAGGAATATTTTCATTGTCTGCCTTGAAGATGCATTTTTGTATTTTTTTTGTATTTTTTTAAAATAAATATTTTTTTAACTAAGACAATGTGTGTGTGGAATGGGCAATATAGCCAAGATTGATATCTCAATATTAGTCGGGATTTTATTTTCCAATATCTATATCACAATAGGCTATAGCTAATGTGTGCAAAATGATGTGGAAAGCAATCTAAATGAAACAATTTTACACAGCGGTTAGTTAAATGCCATTTCAGGTGTTTTGTAAAACAGTAACATGATTTGATCATATCACAATATTTCAAAGAAAAAGGGTGCAACACTCACGGCTAAAATGGAAAATGTATTCAAGTCTACAGCCATGCTAGCGACAACCATGCTAGCAACAGCCATGCCAGCGACAGCCATGCTAGCGGCTAACTTTGCCACATCAGTGCTTTAAACTAAATGCTAACATCAGCATGCTGACATGCTTACAATGGCAATGCTAACATGCTGATGTGTAGCAGTTATAATGTTTACCATGTTCACTATCTTAGTTTAGTGTGTTACCATGCTAACATTTGCTAATTAGCACTGAATGAATCTGATGATGGTGCTAAATGAAAAGTTAAGGGGTCACCAAAGTTATTACTATTCATCCTGAGGGGGACATGAATGTCTGTACCAAATTTCATGCCAATCAATCCAATAGTTGTCGGGACATGTCACTTTAAACCGCGCTACAAACTACATGTAAAGTCAGGGGATCTCCAAAGCCATCAGGCTCCATCTTCTGGGGACAATGAATGTCTGTTCCAAAGTTAACGTTAATCCATCCAATAGTTTTTTTTAAAGATGTTTTAGTATGGAACAAAGTGGTGGATCAACTAACATTGCCATCCCTGAAGCCACGCCAGTAGTATGGCTAAAAACACAAATGAATGATGTTTTAGGCTTAAAAAACGATTGTTTTTTGGCCACCTTTTTTTTTGTACAGTAAAGAATTTACATTTTCCCCTAAAACAGATTCTTCATATTTGATGGAAGATCTTTGCAGCCTGAGACCATGTGTTAGAAACGGCATTGTTTTAAGATAAATAGATGTTAAATTCATTTATTATGTGCATTAACAACTCATCCCATCCAAAAGCCATAACTCCAGTTGTGTAACTTAAATCAGCCCCAGAGTATGCAGAGCGATGTAAAGCCAGATTTTAAGGGCTGCAGCAGATAAGCTTGGCCTGGATCCTTGCAGCCTGGTGAGAGAGGCCCAGGAGGTTGACTGCCTCCCTCTGCCATCATCTGGAAACCATCAGGATAAACAATGGACTACTCCAAATACTCCCCCCCCCCACCCCACCCCCTCCTCCTTTCTCTCTCCCTAATTCACTCTCTCCCCCACTTCCATAACCCCATGAGACATTCATCCTGGAGAACACAGCAACACCAAGCCTATTGGATACCATGTGGTCAATTACTCCACACTAACAAACCCGCAGTGCTCTCTCTCTCCCTCGCTGGGTTTAATTTGTATCAGACCCCCGCAGCATCAGGGAGAAGCCCAGCTGTTACCAAAACAAAACAACACATTACTGCCCGGCCTGAAATCCACAGCAATAGGTCTGAGTGATACTTTTCATTATCTTATGAAATTAATGGAGGGTTTAAGCAACAAACAAATGACTTTCCATTTTCCTTAAAAAGAGAGAGAGAGTTTTTTTAACGGAAGACAATTATTACTGCATCCAAAGAGAGGTCAAAAGATTAGTTGAGTAATTGTTTACAATAATCAATGAATTGCTGGTTATTTATTTATCTCCAGATTTTCAATCTTGCATCAATCCCTTTGTTCAGAGCACGCAGCCAATGCAGCCAAACTAGCGGAATGATTTCCTCACACACACACACACACACACACACACACACACACGCACACACACACATTCACAGACATTATTCTTCTCAGCATCTATTTAATGCACAGTGCTGTTTTCATAGAAGGAGGATTATCGACCAAAACACACTCTGCTCCATCCAGAGTCTGACTGAGCGCCAGTCCTGGCTGTGGGCAAGTTGATGACACACACAGCTGTAAAGTGGCGTTGTGTTTCGCAAAGGGTGAGTGACAGGGGCAGGTGGGCTGGCAGACAAACAAGAAATGCAACAGCACAATATTCCCAACGTCTGTTCAAAAACCCAGCTGAGCGAGATTCAAGAAGGGAAAATCTTATGACTGTAGGTTGCCAGTGAGTTGAATTTCATTGTCATTTTCAGTAGTTGGTGCAGTTACAGTCAGTGTTGCACTGTGAGAATGATACATTTTAACGGCTGTCAATTGTGAAAACAAGAACGCACAAGAATTTATTTTGAAATGGCAGTCAAAATGTCTCTGATAGGTGTACAGTAGGCATAACAGCATTTCACAGCATCTGTTAATGAGTGAATTGCTACCTTCATACCCTCTACTCAACCAAATGCAGACAACCTGTTAGCAAATAAGTGTGAGAAAAAATCCATTAAGGAGATAAATCCTTTCTGTCATTAATCCTCCCTCATAATAAATGAGTAACTTTAACTTTAAGCAGGCCTGATCTAAATCTTTGATAGCACCTCAAATCCCCAAGTTTGCTGTAGAGCCCCTGAATCCCAGAATTGTGTATGCAAACTTTTTATAATCACAAAATGTTGTATGGCACCCCCAAATACCATTAGTTAATATTGTTGTTTTAAAATCTAAAATATGTGTTATAGCTCCCACAAATTCAAAATGTGGTATACCTCCCCAAAATGTACTTCTTATAATCACCATATTAAGTAGTAATTTTAATTTATTTTATAACCAACAACATTAGGAGACAACATAATGGATACTGTAAACACAAAACAAGTTTAAGAAAAGAAATGTCCGTTTGAACTTCTACAAATCCATGACAACGGAACTCCTGTATGAAGATCATTTAATATGATTGAAACCTTCAGAACACTATAGTCCAGGTTAGATTGTTTTGTAAACAGCTATTTCCAAATTCAGTAATGAGATTTGAACCTCAGGAATAACTTTTATTTTTGACAGGTTTGACTTGGATTAAATCATAGATATTGTTATTGTTTTATATCTATGATTTGAACATTGATAATGGGATCAGTGTTGTGTTTTTGGACAGGACACTACTTCAGGTAGGAGCGATACAGTTCATCGCCGAATACGTGGTGAATCTCAAGCAACACTGTCTGATTACTGTTGCTCTGGTCCTTTTGTTTTCACTGCTGATAAAAGTCTTATCTGTCCTCAGTATGCTGTCTGTTGCTTTTGGCCGGATCATCTGTTGAGGAGGATGAGCAAGATAGAGGAAACCCTGGTATGTGGGGTATATAGACTCCCTCTGATAAACAGAGGCTGTCATCTACTCAAAGCTAATGAACATATAGGAAAAGAATGCTGAAGAGCTCAGTTTTTATGTGGTTGCATGTTTTTAAGACACATCACTTTTGTTATCCTGGATGGTCATTGTGGATTACAGAGGGGGAGGTAATGCAAATGAGGGTGAAATATTAAAGAGCTGCTAAAGGATGCTACTAGAATGTCGTTGATTTTTATGTTGTGGTGTTAGATGGTGGTCTTAATAGTAGAGGTTTTTCCTGTCTGATAAAGAATACATAAATCTGTCTGAATTACTAAATACTGTGGGATATTATGTTATGTTAAAGGAAAAGTTTGACATTTTGGTAAATATACTTTCTTGTCAAGAGTAAGTAAGTAGGTTGATACCGTTCTCATATCTCTATGCTAAATATGACGCTACTGCCGGCAGCCAGCTAGCTTAGCTTAACGCAAAGAGTGGAAACTGGGGGAAAGAGCTAGCCAGACTCCTTTTTAAAGTTCACAAATTTACACTTTGCATCTTGTCTGTTTAATCCGTATGAAAATTAAGGGGGAAAAGCGCTAAGGCTATTTCCTGGTAAAAATGTTGAACTTTTCCTTTAATGATGAGCAAAAAATAGAGTTATTGTAAGGATATTGGATTATGGGATGATAAATAAGTAATTTAAAACAGTTTCAGTCTTGAAAGACCAAATATAAATCAAGATATTCCTTCTGAAAGTCTTGCAATTATCACAAGTTTCTCTTTCCAAAGTAATTATTAAAGCAGACGTTTGCCTTCCATTCAAACCTGATTAAACTGTAACTGTAAAGACATACACCCACTTCCTGTGCTACCCACTGTTTCCAAAAACACATTCTGGATGCAGACATTTCTGGGAAGCTGATCACTGGCCCTTTAAATGAGTGTCCTACAGCCGCTCCTCTGCATAGACAGAGACAGAGACAGAGAGAGACGGAGATGACTGCAGCCAAGCAGAGCTGAGCGAACAATACAGCCTGACTTCCTGACCTTTGGTTCCACGGCCCCTCTGGAGAAACAATGCTCTCCTTATTTAGCCCAGGCTCTTCCCACCATACACCCATGTACTGTCAGCACACTGTCACTAGTGTATTCTCTTTACAGTAACCGGGTTCAGCTACTTAATTGGCAAAGGGTCATTAAAAATGTTGTGACCCTGGGTTAAGGGGTAAAAGGTGTTAAACGTGCAACTCATTTGGTCGCTCGGGTGAAAATGGAAACAGTTTTACATTCAAAACAGTACAGAAGACCGATGATTTTCAGATGAAGACATTAAGTTAAGAGATTTTTCTGCAACCCAACACATAGTAAGACATCAAAAGTATACCAACAGTAGGTACAGTATTTCAGAGCTAAAATGCCTCAGATTCCAGCCAACAAGAACAAAAAGCAGTTTGTTCATTAGTTACAGCTTCAGAAGAACGTTCAGCTCAACTTCAACTGAAGAGGCCTTTTGTCATGACAACGGCCGTAATCTTGCGATGGGTCTGAAATATTAGCAACGCATGATAAAATCTGACATCATCTTTCTAAAGCAGAGCGAGAGCGGCTGACAGCCAGCCAGCAGAAATGGTTTCCAGATTTTGCACATTTAAAGGGGCATGGTTGCAAAGAAGAATCGTAAATTTCTCAGAGTAATCCTTTGACGTCTTAACCCTCTAGTGAAGAAAGTAACCCAACTCTCCACTATGCTGTCAAGAGGATGTTTAACACTCACAGCATGAATAGCATATCTAATACCTTTCAGTGTGGTTGCAACTCAAATGCATGGGCTCCACCTTAAGTAGCATTATTTTTCATCTCCTAAGGCTTCCACTGAGGTACCATGTGTTCCTTTATCAAAGAAAGCAGACTTTTTAGAGTTGACATGGGCCCCATTCCACCCAGAGAGAGGCTGTTAAAGGTCCCGCACACCCACTTCCTGTGTGCTTCTTCTCTCATCTTACTGAGTCGTGACATTCTTTGATTCCTGTCCACTGCAGCTCCATTGCAAACCAGTCAGCTATGGAAGCCCGCAACAAACAGTCCAAAGAAACTCACTGCTGCTAATAATATGTTTTATTCTGCTCCATTAAAAAACAGCTTTTAAAGTGAATTTACAATGCTTTAATGTTTGCCTCTCTATTCTTCATTTGAAAGAAACATGTTGTGCAAAAACTGGTGTTTTAAGGGTGTAGCCTACACAGTGTCCCTTCTAGTCAGGTTATACATCAATGAGGCCCTAAAGACTGATATATACTCAAAAATAAGTGTCAGTTTAAAAGATGTTTGAAATAAACTCTCAGCCATTTTCAAACGTATGTCTGAATCTGACAAAACCGACAGTAACATGCACTTTCTGCTGCGTTAGTCCAGGTGTGCACAGATGTGAAAATGTTAAGATCTATAAGATTACTGCAAATTATTTTCTCCACATTCCTCACATTCCTCCACTGTCTGTGTTCACTGCTGAAATGCACCAATCTTCTCTGTGTTGGCAGTGATGAAGGTGACAAGCTCTCAGAGACAAGGCTAGAGGAGAGAGTGATCAAAATGTGGCCAGGACAGATGTGAGCTGATAGATGGACTCTTCCCACATTTCTGTTCCTTGTTTTTTACTTAAAGGAATATTTTGGGAAATAAGCTTATTCAATTGCTGGCAGAGATTTACATGAGAGGATTGATACCGGTCATGTCTGTACAGTAAATATGTAGGCTAGCTGGCGTGGGTAGCTTAACTTAGCATAAAGACTGGAAACGGGGCGGGGCTGCTAGCCTGGCTATGTCCAAAGGTAACACAATCTAAAGCTCATTTATTAAAATATCTAATTTCTTTAATCCATACAAAAATCAAAGTGTAAAACCGACAATTCACTGGTTTTGAACATAGCCAGACTTGCTAGTCTCTATGCTAAGTTAAGCTAACAAGCTGCTGGCTCCAGCAACATATTTACGGTAAAGACGTCAGACTCTTAACTCTTGCCTTGAGAGCAAATAAGTGTATTTCCGAAAAAAAATTCCAACTATGGTTTCAACCTCACACAGCAGGAATTTAACACACCAACGAATGTGGCTACCCGTGTTGTAAAATTAAATATTTTTAAATGTTATAGCATATAAATTGATCTCTTGCATCAACAACGTCTTATGTTTTAGCAATAGCCTACCCCCTATTAGATGTTTGACATTGAAGAAATTGCAAGAAGATCTCTCCGTATTATTATCTATGGAATTATGTTTCAGCTTTCACACTAGCAAAACCTCTGCTTGCCTCCGAAAAGGAAGCAATTACACTTACTTAAACTCGTTTACATAAATTGACCAGTAAAAGTTTACCAGCTATTTGAATTTCAACTTTTTGCTACTTTGATTCCTGTCCATCAGCCATGTGATTATTTGCATTTCACGTAAAACAAATGTCAGACATTTCCCTATGAACATGATCAATGGGGAACCGCAGCTGCACATAAAGCAGTGGTAATATTTCTATCTTGTTTGGAGTAGAGGTCGTGCCTAGTTCCACAGAGAAACCTATCATCTTTCATTAAAGCCAGCTCCCAGATCCAATCTGGCATCTGCTGCTCATTACCAACCTGCGGTGGTACATCTAACTCAAATATGTGCTGAGGAATCTATTTCACACTGAAAAAAGAATACAAACATATTATTCTTAACTTGGATTGAATAGTCTACCTACAACTAGGAGGAAGCTTGTGAATTTGAAGTGAGAACCAGATCAAGTATGTCACCATATTCCCATAATGACTTTCACCTCATCAAACAGCACCTCATATGTTCTATGAAACACGCTGACACATTTTATGGACAGCTCAACACACTGCACAGCAGTTT
The DNA here is from genome assembly GCF_008315115.2 of Sander lucioperca. Classification (NCBI taxonomy): domain Eukaryota; kingdom Metazoa; phylum Chordata; class Actinopteri; order Perciformes; family Percidae; genus Sander; species Sander lucioperca. The sequence continues at coordinate 17,349,267 of NC_050194.1, read as the reverse complement.
CTGCACCTGACTGATGTGCAGCACCACTGACTGGCTCACCTGAGGGCAATCTTTGATGTAGTGGCCTTTGTTGAAGCAAAGGTGGCACAGGTAGTTGGGCGGCGGCCTTTTGCTGGGTTTGCGTGTCTCAGGGGACAGGGAGAGGTCAGAGAAATGGTCCGCCAGAGAGCTCAGGCCGTCCACAATATTGTTGAGGGACCCGTAGGGCGAGGAGCTCTTGTAGAAATTGTTGTTCAAGGCCTGTCAGAGAAAAAAGAAGTATATTGTTGTGACTCTTCAATGAAAGACCATTTCAGGCAGCATGTCAGTCCATCACCCTGATTGATTCTCCTGTTTGTGTCTCTGACAGTAGCCGACATTATTTCAATTCTGCAGATGTGCTGCCTTTACTGCATTTACACTGTGGGCCAATAGTGTCCATTTCCTCATCAGAACAAAATGCCTTTGTAATGCATTCTTCTAACTTGTTCTATAGGCATGGCACAATCAGCATCATTGTGTGCCTCTGGAGGAGAAGGGTGCTATGGCACCAGAAGTGCAAACATGAAGAACAGCCTGCAGACACTGGCTGTTTACTCTGAAGCAGAAAGAGAATTGTGATCAGATGTACATTGCAGTGGGTAATGTTCTGCATGAGACATCAAACCACTGCATGTCTGTGGCATGTGTGCAGTAAGTTACAGTATGCCATTTGAATTGTTTCATTTATCTTTGGTTAAAAAGTGATTTTCTAAGTACAGCAAATTGCGATTTTTATGCCAATATTTTAACCACAACTCCCTTTTTAATGAGTTATGTCCATTTTCCTTACTTTTCCTAAATGGGTCAGTATTAAATTAAGCAGCACCAAGACCCACTGAGTGAGCACAGCATACTCCTCTGACCAAGCAGAGGCCGGCCAGGGTGAACTCTAACATTTTTCAAACCTTGTGAGAGGTCTTTCTCAACCTGCCATTCCTCCTCCAGCTGCACACTGACACCAGAACAGTCTGAACACACTCAGGCACTATACCAGAGTACAAAACACATATTCATGTACTACCCACTCACCACAGTGCGACCCAATGAAGGCATGCAGGTGAGGTTTACTGTATGGGTAACAAAAATAAGCTGGAGTGAAACGTGTAGGCCTATATAATATTCATCTTAAGAGAGAGGTTTTTGACATGCAGCAAAAGAAAAACAAAAGAATGAGTGGATGAAAGTTTTAACAACGCATGCATGCTGTAAACTACCATGCAACGTGTTAATCCCTACTGAGCGCGTTATGACAGCGTAACATGACATGAATTCTACCTCGCTTCTCAGATGGAAGAAGTTGTTGAGATAGTTGGCGCTCAGATCAGCTGCGCTGCGCTTGGAGATGTTGATGTCCTGAGGAGAACTGTCCGATTCGGCTTTGAACGCATCAAAAGTGCTGCTCTGAGTGTCTTGCAAAGACATATAGACCCAGTTGAGCAGCTGTGCAGGTTGGTACACAGGGGCACCAGTCTCTATTGCAGACATCATATTGTTTTTGGAGGACTGCGCCTCTTAGAACAGCACCGTCAGTACCGCCGGATTTTCTGGATCACACAACTTCTTTCAGTCATCCCCCTTGCTCCGGCTGGATGGGTGTGATCCTTGTGTTCACCTGGGGAGCCCTGATGGACCCCAAGTAACGGGACAACAGTCACGGGGGAGGGTGCAGTGGCAGCATGAAGCGCAAAAGCCTGAATGCCAGTGGGAAGCGTGAAGCAGCGCTTCAGCCAGCACTCTGGGCTGCGTCACAGCGAATAGGAGGTCCAACATGAGTTTGCATCGTTCTGCTTAACTTTTCCTTTAGGCTACTATAGGCCTACATACAGGCTATATCTGAGAAGGAAGGGGGAAAGTGAGCACTGAATAACGTAGGCCTATTTACCAAAAACTTTAGGCCTATATATTGTTGTTGTCTTTTTTTGTTTTTTGTTTGACTTTTTGTACTAAATCTTCTTGTAGAAATCAATGTTTATTTATTTTATTTTATTTTTTGGTTTTTGGTCAATTCTGATTGTTAGTGTTTTATTTTGTGCTTTTAATTTAATTTATTTTTTCCTTTGCCACATTGTTGATTGTTCGAGATAAATAATAAAATGAAATGAAATGAAATGTTGCATCTCAGTTTTTTTCGGACGCTTATCTTACTACTGTTTACAACTGATGTCTGTCTTGATTAGGCTATATTGCCAAAAACTGATGTACAATATAATTATTATTATTTTTAAGGAAAACCATGAAGGACTTTCTATGTTTTTTTATTTTGATCGCATTTATAGGCCTACATTGCATTGCGGAGAAGTAGTCTGCTGCCATCTAGTGATTTGTGTTATGAGTGTTTAACATCATTCAAATATTGGGAACAACTGCTTAATAGCACATTTAACTTTTGAAAATATTGTAATGCCTTCAGGCCAAGGACTATAACAAATCTAGGTAGGCTATTATCTAGGTATTTTAATATTTTTGGTAAACAAAATTCCGCTCTAATTTACCACAATGTCGTGTCTGTGATATCACCATAGAAACAAATCTAATAACTTCCTGACAAAAATGTCATTGTCCTCCATAGTGAATGACACGGTCCAGCCCGCTGACTCAACAACAGGTTTTATACTGGTCAGACTGGATAATAATGGAGCGAAGGTTAATGGTTATTACTGCAAGATGGAAACAATGCTGAGGACACACCCACCTCCGGGACGCCCAGTTTTTTTCCTATGATGGCGAAGGCATGACCCGCCCTACTCTCCCTCTGATTGGCTAGTACTCGTTGCCTGCTCTGGTTGGGTTGGTACGGTTCAGGCAAAATTAGTGGAATTGGTTAGGGTTAGGGTAAGAATATGTCAGGGTAAGCCAATCAGAGGCAGAGTAGGGCGGGACATGACTTCGCCATCCTGTGAAAAAACGCACATCTCCCCTCCGGGCGGCGGGGCTACTCCTACTCCGGCTACTCGCTCTCTCTGCTGCTCTCTAGTCTCTTCCTGGATTTGAAGTCCATAGCTGATACGTAAGTAACCTTAAATATTTAGTTTTTGACAGTAAATAATCGCGATCAACTATTTCACTGCGTTGCAGGCGACTATGAAGTTCAACAAAGAGCTTGAAAAAAACCCGGAGGGTCTGTGAACCTGGTGTGTAATGTATGTAGGAAATCAGACGGCCTAATTAAATCGACAGAGGTGTTGAGCTGTGACGTTGCTCAACTGCAACAAACGTAGGACTTTCTTAATTGTAAGCCTTCAAATGGCGTCCTGACACTTTTAACGGTATCAAACGTGTTAATCGCCCCTCCCAGTAAGTGTTTACACTAGATGCTAAATCTTTGTAACTTTGTCCGGGAGGATTGTTTGACGTTTAAGGACTGCAGGGTTGGTAAGCTACTAACTCTTGGACATCAAAGAGTTTAAACTCTTATTAGGCTACGCCTTGTTATTGATTACATATAATATACGAGTAGGTCTACTGTAAAATCTTAGCATTGCTAGTTGGCGAGTTGAGAAAACACAGGCCTGTGATCCTCTTTTCAGATCAGGTTTTTTTGCTGCATTCCTGGGATCTTCGTAAAAAATAAGCAGGGCGTGTAAATATGCACATGTTGGTTTTTTAACTTAATGACGTGTAAACATTATCATGTAGCTATATGTTGGTTACGGATTTGGTATAGAAATCAAGAAGTTTATTACATATATTATGAAAAGCCCATCGGACATGACATTACATACAGTAGGCTATACCATCCTTGCGTCGTAATGTGTGCTTTTGGTGGGAATACTGGTATTTACGATAACACGTAAAAGCCTCACCAGTGCCTACAAGGATCCAAAGGAGAGGGCTGGAAAGGGAAGTCAACAATGAAACACCCTTCATGAAGACACCGCGGTGTGTTAATGTCCGCTTAACCAATCTTAACAAAATTTAAACTTTTACCAAAACTAACAGCTGATTTTTACTTCCGAATGTCCTAAATTACTCCAAAGAAGTCGTATTTATTAGGCCTGCTCGATTGTGGGAAAAATCATAATGACGATTATTTTGGTCAATATTGGAATCACGATTATTTAACATGATTACTCATTTTGGAAAGATGTTGCATTTTTTTGTTATTTTAAAAACAGTGAAACAAAATCAACAGTGAAAACACCGTGAACTGTGAAACTACCCTTAATACTTTTCCCGTTGAACTTTTTTTTCCTTTTCATTCAGAACACAAGAGCTTAAAATAAGAGTTTACTTGCAAAACGTAATGTGCAAAATAATCGTTTTTCTCGATTAAATTTTTATTGTGATCGTTAGAAGCAAAAATTGCGATTAAAATTTGATTAATTGCACAGCCCTAGTATTTATATTACGGTTGTGGAATGACACAGAGGCACTTAAACAGTTGTAAAATTCCAACAACTGGTCAAACGGCTAGAATCCCATCAGCAGGATCTTGGGGATCCCTAATGTGTAACTGAAAAGATTCTACGACCTTTGCTAGTTTGCATTATGCAGTGGTGGTTGAGAAAGGGGAAGGAAAACTTGGAGCTCAAAAAACAATGAGCATGCTCTTTTGTCATCATGTTAGGGATCTAGGCAGGTGGAAGTGGTGAGTTTCTGTCGTCATAATGGAAATATGGTCAAACATGTGGAGTGTAATCTGTAAGAAACTCAAGTAAGGTCCTGGTCTAAAGTTGAAGCTCATTCAATCATTACAGAAGTTGTGGGTGGAGGATAGAGCATGTCATTATGACACCAAATGGGTGTGGGGTTGTGTATCTGTTTATTTTTAGACAAGTGAGAAGATGGCATACTAATAATAGATGGTTGTTTTCAAAGAATTGTGAATGACATTTTTGATGATATTGGATAGCTCCCAGTTTAGGTCCCAGTTTTTAGGTTGACCTTTTTAACCAAATAGTTAGGTAAATACTCCAGGAACTGCATGACATCACTTCTGTTGATGTTCCGAGTAAATACCAAACAAAACAGAGCAAGCTCGCCCCTCCCCCCATGTTTCCATAACTGTCATGACTAACTGTCACTAACCCCCACCCCCTCCCCCAACCATCTTGTCTGTGATAAGCTGGAATGTGGTTTGTTGTATTTTGGTGCACAGCCTGTGCCCCTAGTGTTTGTTTGACGTTTACGACACCTTTGTTGTCTCCCGAGATCGTGGCTTTTTCACAGGGGGCAGGCAGGTAGCGGGTCAAGGAGAGATGCCTACGATCTGAGACAAAAATGCAATCGCGCTGAAACCATACAGGAACTCATCGTGCACCTTTTTAAGTCCCTTTTGTACGTTCTTGTTTATGTTACCACATCAGAAAAACAATTGGGATTAAGCAAATTAGGAACAAAATTGAAACCTACATTTATCTTAAAATGAAAACAATTCCTGTGTTCCCTTTTAAAAGGTTCCTGGAAATGGCGCTGCGGTCAAAAAGAACCATGATGATATTATATTATCATAGCCCTCATACATCACTGTAACAAGCCGCAACTTTGTCACCTCCAGGTTCTGAAGATGAGCTACCCAGGATACCCTCCTCAGTCCGGTGGATACCCACAACAGCCAGGGGGTTACCCATCTCAACCAGGGGCATATCCACCCCAAGCAGGCGGCTACCCTCCTGCAGCAGGCGGCTACCCTCCAGCAGCAGGGGGCTACCCCCCACAGGCAGGCGGATACCCCCCACAGGCAGGCGGATACCCACCTCAGGCTGGCGGCTACCCTCCCGCAGCAGGAGGCTACCCCCCACAGGCAGGCGGATACCCACCTCAGGCTGGCGGTTACCCTCCTGCAGCAGGCGGTTACCCTCCTGCAGCAGGTGGTTACCCTCCCCAGGCCGGTGGCTACCCTGCCCCAGCTGGAGGCTTCCCTCCCCAGGCAGGAGGATACCCAGCACAGTCTGGAGCAGGAGGCTATCCTTCCATGCCCCCAGGAGGTGAGGCTTCAAGATAGTCTTTTGAGTTGTGAGGATTACAAGCAATGTATGTATGTATGTATGTATGTATAATCAGACTTGTTCTTTAAATGAATTGCGTTTCAACGTCAATATTTTCTTTGCAGGTGGAGGCTGGGGTGCAGCACCAGGCGGCCATGGAGTGGTACATACATTCTTATCTCACTCTGCATTGCCACATCAGTAATAACATATGGACGACTTCAGCTTAATCTCTTGTTTGCTTAAATCACCTTATCGTCTACTTAAACCTTATTTGCTCTGTATGACGTTTGTCACCATGGACTTAGCACTTACAGCTGTCCTCTGTTTGCAGCCAGGAGGGGCTCAGCAGGGATACCCAGGGGGCCCCGCCCCAGGCCAGCCCATGCCAAATTACCCAGGAGCCCCCGCAACTAACCCCTCAATGCCTGGATATGGAGGTGGAGCTCCGTCCAACCCTCAGGCACCTGCCATTTCCGTAAGATACATTTGTCATCATCCTAGGACTTCTCTGAAACTATGTTCAAGTGCACATACAGCTAATGTGCAGTCTTTCTTATGTTTTTATGTTTATATATAGCAAGGATACAGGGGTTCTATGAAAGACTTTCCAGGAGCTGATCCACTGAGGGATGTTGAGGTTCTTCGAAAAGCTATGAAGGGTTTTGGTCAGTAAATGGTGTTCATTTGAACATGCTAAACCCATCAAACATATTGTCACTCAACATTGATGAGCACTGTTTGCTCAGTCCCTTTTGTTACACATCATAAATTGATCCTGAAATATATTTTGAACAGGCACTGATGAAAAAGCCATTATTGAACTTCTGGGAAGTCGTACCAACAAGCAGAGGGTTCCAATGGTAGCAGCGTACAAAACAACTTATGGGAAGGTACGTTTCCTAATATCTAAGATTTGTTTGTTTGTTTTTTACAGCTTAAATTCATTCTGTAATCTGTTGCTAAGCATTGACCCCACATTGCAGCTATATTTAGTCTGACCTTGCTCTCATGGTTTTTTGTTTTGTATTTCTCGTCTTAGGATTTATGCAAAGATCTGAAGTCTGAGCTCACTGGAAACTTTGAGAAACTTGTTCTTGCTATGATGAAGAGCCCTGCACACTTTGATGCATCTGAACTCAGAGAGGCTATAAAGGTTGGAAGCTCGAGTTGTTGTCTCAGCAGGTGTTTCAATGTTGGTTTTGTGGTCCAAACTGCACTGTGTGACTCATCATGTTATGAGGAAAATAAGAACAAAAGAAAATCCTCTGCATTTAAGTAAAAGCCAGACAAGTTGAAACTTGAGTCATGGCTGATGACCTCAGGCTGTTATGTTACTCTGTGAAGCAGGTGTGTCTTTGAATGTTTTACTGAAGCTTTTCTATATGTTTGCAGGGTGCAGGAACTGATGAAGCTTGTCTGATTGAGATTCTTTCATCACGCTCCAATGCAGAAATTCGGGAAATCACCAGAATCTACAAAGCTGGTGAGTTCCGATCTTGGCTTTTTTTTAAAATATTTTTTAAATTCATTTTTTAAATAAAAAATTCTAATATTTTTCAGTGTATCTGTTGTCCTATATCATTTTATACAAAGAAATATATAAGACAATACATACATAATTTGACCATATAAATTTAAGGGTATATAGCCATATACCTTTTTATAAAATATTTTAATTATTCCCCATCTGATCATTACTCAATATACAATATAGGCCCTTGTTTCATCAATTGTTATTTTACAGATATCATAGTATTAGTCATTCTAGTTTTAAAAAAAAGTGTAGCAGTTATGGCACGTTAAAATGTTTTGATTTTAGGTAGTGCAACTACCCTTTTAGTTGTACTGAAAATGGATTGTAAAAAAGTAGTGTCTGAACCATGGTCTAAACAGAATGCAAATGAATGTATTTTCCTAAAAAAGCCACACCTTCCTTCCAGAGTACGGGAAGAGCCTGGAGGACGCCATCAGCAGCGACACCTCCGGTCACTTCCGCAGACTTCTGATCTCTCTCTCTCAGGTAGCTGCTGCACCATTTACACCTGAACCAGATTTCAGCTCATGTGACCTTTTGAGTGTTGCCTTTGCCAATGTACTACGCCCACGTAATATGTTTTTAATGCACGCAACATGCCGTACTATATCTAGGGTAATCGTGACGAAAGGGAGGCGGTTGATGTTGCCATGGCCAAACAGGATGCTCAGGTACTGGTTTTAAGTTGGTTTGCTGTTATAACAGTCTTGGAAAGTAATTAGCAAACCTGATCATGTTTGTGTGTCTGCGTGGGCGACAGAAACTGTATGCTGCTGGGGAAAATAAAGTAGGAACTGATGAGTCTCAGTTTAATGCCATCCTGTGTGCTCGCAGCAAGCCTCACCTTCGAGCAGGTATGTATTTCAACATTGTTGTACTTCTACAAAGATTATTTCTTTTTCTCCCACTATTGAAGTTCACCATATGACTTCTGTTTTGTTAGTGTCATAACTGCACATGTTGACCTTTTGTTAAACACATATTTCACATGTTTTCAAATATTATAACTGAAACTGTCTTGCCTGCGATTCTTGTCTATTAGTCTTCCAGGAGTACCAGCAGATGTCTGGGAGAGACATTGAGAAGAGCATCTGCAGGGAAATGTCTGGCAATGTGGAGTCTGGCATGGTGGCTGTGGGTACGTTCTTTGGGTCTCTTTTCCAAACCTCAACCAAACTGAAGTAGCTTTCCGAAAAAAAACAAGCTTTAAGTATATATTGAAGTCATTCGTCAAGATGTTTGTTTGGAAGGGCTTTCCTAGAAGGACTAAAAATACCTCGCTGATGTCAACAGGCTGCCGTTTGACCTAAAGACCTTGTAAATACTTGATTGATTGATCACAAGCATACTCTCTAAATGTGTTGTTTTTGAAAACAGAAAAATGTTTACAGCTGCATCCGAATACAGTTATTGATAGGCAGTCATTTTAGTTTTTTTTTATAAAATGCACTGAGTCAGATTGAAAACCGCAGAGTTACAGGCATTTTAGTTTATCGTGTTGCTATAGTGCCATCAAATTATCTGCAGATGTGCAACCAGAAGGTTTGTTTGCTGTTACGCGATGCATTTAAGTTATTTCAAATAGGCCCCACCTAAGGGAATTTGGCACCCAATTACAGGAAACCACTACGGAATATCTTAAAATAAATTTTGGGCTTCATCCAAATATGTATATAGTCTTAAAAGTAGTTAAAGATTGGTTGAAAAAGTGTAGTTGGATTTGTACAAAATTGTTTTGCACAAATTAAAAATGGCTGGGAAATAAGTTTTACTGCTAACTCTTAACAGAATGGGGCTGAGAACAAAACCTTTTGGCAGAGGGCAATAACCTATATACATGAATTATAATACAGCAATCTCTCTCGCTCTCTCTCTCACTCTTGTCTTTATTTCATTTTTTACATTTTTACAGTGTCTGTTGTATCTTATCCCCCTGGTAAAACAAAAGTGGAACATTTACCTGGTTTTGCAGATTCATACAAGACTCATCTGTTTACATCTGCTCCTTTTTCCTAGTGAAATGCATCAGGAACACCTCTGCCTACTTTGCCGAAAGGCTCTACAAGGCCATGAAGGTACACCTGTTCTGTCTATCATCACATTTTGTTCTAATAATCACAAACCAACTATCTCCGGCACTGATATTGTTGTGGGGAGACAGAAAGCAGGTTTAGTGAAAACTCTGAGTTTGTTAACCCTGAGATGAGGGAAACTCTGAGTTTTCTGTTTCAGAAAGGGAGGTTATTTAAACTTGAGAGAGAGAGAGAGGGGTAACTCCAGCCCGTTTCAGAAAGAGAGGTAACTCAACCTCAGAGTCATTTACTATGGTAACTGAGCCTGTGAACCTAACCTGGTCAGGAGCAGGTTTTCTTCAATAAACCTTGAGTTTCTCTCAGTCTCTGGTTGTTACCTCGGTGAATCGTAGTATCATTGCTCCATTCATGCTGCCTTTTTATAGTGGTGGTGCACGCGCTTAACTCAGAGTGAACCTACTCTGAGTTGATTGAACCAACTCAAATCGGCTGTTCTGGAACCGAAAACTCAGTTTCCCATCTCAGGGTAAATCAACTCAGACATCAGGGTTAGACTCAGAGTTTGTTAAACCTCCTTCCTGAAACGGACCCCAGAAGATCTCACTGCTGCAGACAATGAAAGTGTCACATTGTGATGTGTTGACAGGGAGCAGGGACCATGGACACAACCCTCATCCGCATCATGGTGTCCCGCTCTGAGGTAGATATGTTGGACATCAGACAGGCGTATGTGAAGGCTTACGGAAAATCACTGTACACTGACATCTCAGTAAGTCCCATCAACTATGTTATTATGACAATCACAGTTACAGGTTTCCCTTTTTTATGCAATACATTTGAAAATTCATATTGATTTTTGCTTCATTTCTCAGAGCGATACCTCCGGGGATTACCAGAAGCTGCTGTTGAAGCTGTGTGGCGGTAACGACTAAAAGAAAAGGAAGATAACCCTTCATAAGGACAAAATATATGTCCACACTAAAGTCATTGTTTTAGGACCATATATCACCTCTGATGCATGCAGCTGAAGTTAGTTTTCGTATGAAAACAGCCAATCATTATCATTACTTTTGTATTCAAAAAGTAAATATATATTAATAAGAAGATTTTTTTTTTTTTTTAAAGACACAGATAGCTTTGTCATTATTGGGTAAAAGGTGGGGTCCTGAAGCAAAAAGTGGGTGCCTGAAAATCTCCTATTTGATAAAGAAATTAACTATATAACTATACTAACTATATTATAGAATAGTATTTAAAATGGCCAAAAAAATGCTAAACTGTAATTATCATTAAAGAGAACCTTATTTGGAAGAACAATAGTTTCAGAAAAATTGAAGTACAACAAGGCAAGTGTCTCATTTATCTAATATACAAAGTACATATATAGGGAAATATTTAACACATTAATTACTTCTGTGTTACTGAGGTGAAGTGTACCTCACTGCCAAGAATTTCAACTGTACATGTACATATACTGAGACTAAGTTTCAGCAAATTACGCATGAGTGAATTTCACCCAGCATATATTTGACCATTTAATGCTTGTTAAATGTGCCACAATTAAATTCCAGGTAATTTTTTGAATGTAAGAAGTAATCTGCAACAAAAAGGCATCTCCTCTATTTTCAGTGTCCATGTTATCTAACCAGAATTTTACTCCTGCTTGCAACTCTATGCAAATTAGCTTTTCACATTATATCCTCTATATCAGCTTTTCAAAACTCTTGTGTTCTTGAAATGAAAACCTTTTCCAGTCATTGTTCAACATGTGCAGACAATGTTGCCTTTTTCCTGAATGCTGAAAAGCCAAAGCCTAAAGACAGATGATGTTGTGCCTTGTGGTTTAGCTTGCAAACAATGTATAATTATACTTGCACGGCTGCAGAAATGTAATCCTTTACACTGTTTAGTTGTCAATATTGTGTTTACATTTTCATAGTCCTTTACTGGTTTGTATGTTTTACTGCCTGTAGAGGGCACTTGATTCTGCTGCCAGTTTGGCTTTAAGCTGAATATCTGTTGCACTAACTCTACTTTGCAAGCATACTTTTAACATAATGATGTTTAAAATTCAACTGATGCCTTTTTAATGATCTAACATATTGCCATGTCAGAGTCCCAGTCTCCTGAGATTTACAAACAGCCACTTTTCATTTAAATAAAAAAAACAAAAACATTTTGGCATATCTGGATTGTCTTTGTGAAATGGGATAATGTGTTTTGCATGAAACCTTGACTGTGGATTTTCGTCTCTGAGCCGGCGCACAATGAGCAATTTGCATTTCAAAGCCAACCTCACCTTAGTCTGCATTACGACGAGTGAGCCAAAATCCTCGGAGCATCACAGGCTGCACGTTTTGCTAAAAGGTGCGAGTAATGAGGCTTACATAAGTGAAGCCTCTGTGCGTGTGATTTGCTGTATTATCTGAGAGGGGGAGAACATGTCCACGTTTTCTTTGCAGCTCAAGTGATATGGCACAGAGAGCCTTTTCTCAGGGCTATATATAGTGTCCATATTGGAGACACGTATGTCCTAAAATCTTCTTTCTGTTGTGCTCACTGGCCTCAAAGTGCAGCTTCAGAGGGGCTGTGATGGGGAGACAAATGTCTTCACCAAACCTCACTTATTCTACACCATTCTCACTTCCCTGCTTCTCATACACACTCAAAATAAAAAGCCCCCACCAGCCGGACAAAGAGGGATAAATATTTGATGTTTATATTTGTGTAGTTTCTTTCAAACCGAGACACCTCCTGAAAAATATAGGTCAAAAGGAAATCAGTGTCCTCCCTCCCATTTGGCTCGCTTTTACTTTTAGAGACAAAACAGAGCACCTCCCTGATCCTGATTTCTAGAAAAAGTGCTTTAATTATTTACATGTGGACTTGATAGCAGGATGCTGCACCCTTTCTGGGGCTAGAACACACTTAGATGCATATATATCTCTCTTTATAACTATCTATCTTATTGGAGATATCAGACACATGCATACAAGAGACATGTCAATCGACAGCATCTGTCTGCGTCATCGGTATTGGTGGGAGCTGTGAAGGTCAGCCTTTGATTAGCTCTCACACTTCCCATCACACCCCTAGAGCTTTCTCGTTTTCTCTTAGTTAAATAACAATATAATAGATTATAAAGGAAATTTTGGTTTGAATTTTGAGTGACTCATTGCAAGAAAATGTGCCTTAAATCTCATCACAAAATGAAATCAAATAATGTTTCACTCTTGAAAAACGGGGTGCCAAATTACCCATGTTTTATTAGTAATAAATAATTGTTTTAAACGGTTATTATGAAGAAAACTAACAAAGAAAGATAAATGAAGTATTTTTCACAGATAGATTTAACCTGCATGAAAATGTAATTGTAATTTTGTGAATCTATTGAGATTAGTCCATGTTCTACCTTAATTCACATCCCCATCACTGGCCTCTAATGTTAATGCTGTCTCATAGACAATCAGTAAAAGTAAGCATTGACCAAATTGTTGATTTGGAGTGGATTTTCTCCAGCCGTCCAATGAGGAATGTGTGGTTAGGAGACATTTGGTTGCCAGGGACATAATCCCACATTAAACTTCATGAGTGCATATAAGCAAATTACAAACCCGAGGATTAGATGAACAACACATAATGAGATGTAGTCGCAGATATCACTATCCAGCCTGCAGAGCTGCAGCCTGCACGGTTTGAGGTTCATCCTCTCGTATTTTACAAATAGGAAAATAAAGCCATCCAACCTGTTTTTTTATTTGTGTATGCAGTATGCAAACGTCCAGCTGAAGAAGAGCAGCACACTGTCTGCCAGAAGTAACATATTACTCTATAAATGGCTTCCACTTAATGTTTTCACTGCATGAGTTTGAGATTTCAATGGTGCAAGAGCTCCTAATCTAGTGTGATGGTTTTGATAATTTACATAATTCCTAAACATTCCAAATAGTTTTCTTGGTGAGCACCAAATGGATTTTCCCTGCAGGAAAAAGAAATTATTTGAGTTGTTGCATAACCACTGACATTGTTCAAGCTGTGCTAAACTGAAGTGTGGAAATGTATAGGCACACTGTGTAGCGAATTAAGCTTTAAAGCCAGGCCGTGTGTGCTAGCTTGCTCCAGATGAGAGTTACAATCCTCATACAGGCAATACACCGAAGCCCCTTAATAATACAGAGCACTGTCAGTAATTATGGTATACGAGCTCAATGTAGATTTCCACATTCAGAATTTCTGCAGTTCAGCTGTCTGTACTGAGGCTACAGATAAGTAACGTAGATAATCTTATAAATGAGTCCATTGCTTTTAGATCATTTGTTTCTTAAGATATGAGTCTTGTGTGACGTTGGCCTCATGTAAGATCTGATGGATTATGTGGAGCAGAAGAAAGCTCACAGAGTGGGGCAGATGTGTCAGGGGACAATCCAGATGAAGAACAGGGAACTATATACGATCTGGAGGTATACAATCTGCTCTGAAAGATATCAAATCATCAAATAAAAGATACCGGATTTCCCTAAAATAATAGCCTATTCAGAAGTGTATAATCCATGTGCTGTATCAATAACTGCATGAACAGATGGGGCTTTGGAAAGCAAAGTACAAATCAATAAATGCAGGTTGTAATATTTATATAACTGCTTAACTGTAAACACTGCTACGTTTTCTAGTGCATGCACAGTTTTGCTGTAGTGATTTGAGAGCAGTGGTTCACAATTTTGATGGCTTGTGACCCCCTAAAATGTATTGTGACCCCTCATCAAAGATAATGGTGTTAATCATTTGTGTTGACATGAATTGTGATCAGTTTAACCAAAGAGCCATTTTTCCTTCTCAGATTGCTTCCTTATAAAGGATTTATATGGGCTCGAGAGAAGAAAATGAACTAAAAACAATCTAGTATTTAACCAGAATAAAGAAGCAAATAGAGAAAAGTCATACAAAATAAACATAATTGTGTGTAAAATAAATAGTTTTTTTCATTTATCATCTCTTTAATCTTCTTGTAACCCTTCTGATCTATGTTTAAACTACCAGATTACATTCTAAAATTACAAATCTACACATGGAGAGTATTTCAGAGGCTGAATCTGAAATTTATTAGACTGTATATATTATCAATTGAGATTAAAAGTTCATTAACACATGGAAACAACAGTTGTCTCACCACAAGGTCCATAATGTTCTGGAGCATAAGGAAATAGCCCAGCTGTCATGGAAGTGTTCAAATTCAAATTCCCATTTTTATGTTGTTTCCCACCATAACTGAATACAATAGTAATTTTATACACAACATAATAAACAATTATCCATAAAGTAGGAAAAAGGTCTTCAGTAACATACATCTGAACACAGTGGTGAAATATGGACTGTACTTTACTTGATACAGAGTTTAAGTACTTTCATGCTACTTTATACTCCTACTCCACAACAGTTTAGAGGGAGATATTGTACTTTTTACTCCATTGAATGTAAATGAAAGCTTTTCTTACTTTTAGATACAGATAATTACTTTTTATACAAGTATGCTAGTATATATGAGCTTTAAGTAGCCTTTGATGCACTCTCTTAGATGAAACTTCACGTCAATTAGCTATCAAAAACAAAAAGTACTCATTAGCAGAATGGCCCATTTCAGAATAATACGTTGCCTTGTCAGTGGTTATGTAATATATATATTATAAGTATTTACGCATAATGTGTAAGTACAATATTTCCCTCTGAAATGTAGTGGAGTAGAATATAAAGTAGCTATGAGTATCAAAATACTCAAGTAAGGTACACGTATCTCCAAATTACAGTTAAGTACACTACTTTAGCAAATGTACTTAGTTACATCCCACTACTGGGTAAATTGTTATAATATTTTTGTTAATGGGAATTAAAGCGACGGGGAGCCAGGTGCGTCTAAAAACAAAGCCCCGCCTACGTTTACCTTAAACGTCCATTGCACGGAAATATGATTGGCACAGGGCTACAGCTGCTGGAACGGTGAGACATGGCGGAGTTTGTAGTCTGACAGAGAGAGGCTCTCGAAGAGTTTTTTACACTTGTAAACATGTCGAAAGAACTTGATTTCAGGACGACAATGTCTTCGTAACTTGTGCGTAGCGGAGCTTAAAGAGGCAAAGACGTGTTTTTTTTGTCGGGAAGGACGGAGCGGCGGTTGGAAAAATGTGTTGTCATCTTCGTGCAGTCAACAGCCTTGGGCAACAAATATGGCTACTTCTTGTGTATCCTTCAATTCGGGTTGAAAACCGTCCCAACTGGGTCGAGCGGGATAGTTTCGGGGAGTTACGACAGTAGTACGAAGTGAAGTTGGATACCAGAAACGTAAAGAAGCTGGATTTGTCCCGAAGCTGATTTTGGTTAAAGCAAAGCGGAGCGAGATGGAGCCCAAGCATAAAGAGTTGTTGGAGAAATGTTACCAGAACTTGGTGGAGTCGATTACAGATGCGGACCGAGTTGTGGATGTTTTGGCTCACTGCGGGACCATCAGTCAGTCTGAACGCTACGAGCTGGGACACAACTGCTCTTCCAACCCCGAAAAAGTGGACCTTCTCCTGAAGATACTGATAAGTAAGGACAGAGACCATTTCGCAGAGTTCTGCACGGCCCTGGAGAAGACGCACCCTCACCTGCACTCTGTGCTGCTGAATAGCACCGGACCAGTGGATCATATAACTGGTAAGAAGCAAAATACTTAACTGGCACATAACAATGAAGTAGTGCATTGTATAAAGGCATGCAGAAGCATGTAGCCTATAGCTTTATTATAGTGATGTATGGTGTGTTGTGACTTGTGTCCTTTATTTTGGTTGTGATCCAACCTGTTTTCGATCCTGCTCTGGGCATGGTCTAACAGACATTAGGGGTATTGACCATATGACAGCTTGATTAAGGGCATGACTTTTCCTTTGGGCAAAAAGATAGAGAGAGATAGGGCCCAACTCATGTGACGTTATGCTTATTTACACTCACACTACTGTGCTTGTTTCCTTTGCCATGTCACTAAAAGCACAGCCTGCCAGCCTTTTGTGAAAGTGTTTAGCCTAATGGACCTAAAAAGACTCAAACAATCAATGTCAGCAGGGCTGCCGAAGTTGTGTGTGAGTGTGAATCAATAACCCACTCTCAAAGTCAAATGAATGAGTGAAGAATTAGTTTGTTAATGCACACAGTGACTTACTATAGAGTGAGACTCTCACTGTGAGAGTATATAGTAGAGAATGGAAGATGTCAGTTTCATTTGTGTCCTGGTACAAGTGCAACTGAATATTTTTCATGATAAAATAATCTGTATAGTTTTCATTTGATGTCTTCAAAATGCTTCTAGGGCTGCAACTAGCAGCTCTAATGTCTTGTTTTGTTCCGACAACAGTCCAAAATGCTGAGCTATTTAGTTATCAACAAAACAGAGAAACAAAGCATCAAATCCTCACATTTGAGAAACTCGAATTGGCAAATGTTTGGCTTTTCTGCTCTATAAATAATGTGGATTAGCTAATCAATTTACTGTCTACCTATTTCAGCAATATACAGCACACGTATTTGTAGTAAAACATATTTAGAATAACCTTTTTACATGTTTCACAACTTTTAAAGGGAATATCGATAGAGTTCAACCTACACATTCAATTCTTATTCTACTGTGACATAAAAATGGTCATTGTGCACCATTTTATAGAAATGGCTATATTATATATTGACATTAGATTTAATAACATACATATTCCACCTTCATGCCTTATTGTTTCACCCTCATCTAATTACTGGATATCAGTGATTTTTGTTAACTTAAAAACGGGTTGTAGATTAGGGCTGCACAATTAATCACAATTTTATCGAAATTGCAATATGGACTAGTACAATATCCAAATCGCAGGGGGGGTGCAATATTTGTTAGAGGCAAACAATGTGTCAAACCATTCTGAATTAAGTATTGTGTTGCTGCAGAGATGTCCCGGCCTACAAACTGTATCCTAGTACAGACTAAAGAAAACCTCTTTGTTTGGTACAGATCCTCGCAAAAATCACACTATAATCATTTAACATTTTCTTAATTTGAATATTTTTCAATGAAAATGAGCAGAATGATACAAAAATCATCATTCCCTCCAATATCGTGAATCATATCGCAATCGCAATATTAGTTAAAAATAATCGCAATTAGATATTTTCCTGATATCGTTTAGCCCTATTGTAGATGGTACATGTCTCAGCCTTCTGTAGAATTCCTTTGGGATACTCTTCTCTGCAGTTCATTCAGAGTAATATGAGTGTAATTCTGTCCTGTTTGCTCACAAAAATAAACCACCTTTTCCCACTCTGGGAGGAGTACCATTTTACATATGTTTTTCTTCCTCAGCTAAATCCCAAAGCTGCAGAAAAACTCTTGCTGTTTTCATAAGGCTGATTCATTTATCATCAAATTCAGCATAAGCCCAACCGGTCATGATTTATGTCCCAAAACATATCTAAGCGCAATATTCCCCAGTAGTAATGCATGCACACCACTACATGGACCTTGCGCAGCACCTCTACTGCACCTTTGCATTTTTGCATTAGTGACTTTGTTCACACTCTGCTATTGCATCATACTCAGTGAGCTGAATGGTGAGGTGTTAATTATGCATTTATTCTGTCCTCATTATTCATAAGAGAACTGAAGCTGCAGAGTGATTCTATTTTTCTAAGCCTTTTCATTTTTGCGCTGCATTTCACAATCGTGCACCGAGTCTAAAACTGAGTACTGAAGGCTTTCTGCTTCTGTAGAGGGTACACATGTTCTGGGCTGCTTAAAGTAGTGTGGTTAGTCTGCAGCTCCCTGTTGGTAGTCACACAGGACGCAAAAGGGCTGAGCTGCTTTTTGCTACTGGGCAGACAGGTTCCTCCACTGCACAGCCAAAAGAAGGGCCTTTCCCCAGGAAAATGGTGGCTTGTTACAGCCTATGTTTTTAAATAATATGTGCTGTCAGCAGCCTGATCTCCCAGAGGGTGAGAGCCAGATCATCTTTGAAATCAGAACGTTAATGAGTGAGAGATTCATTAGTTAACCCCTGCAGGTACAGAGATGCCAAATGTAGCCTTATTGAAATGATCACCAAGCTGCAAGATTTTCACTGTGATGTGAATATGATGCATGCCTGTACAGTACTTAAAAAGGTGTGTACCCCACAGGGCTTGTTTTTGTTTTTTTAATAAACAAAGATATTCTATAGTTGTGTGTGTGTGTGTATATAATCATAGCTTCAGGGCTTGACATAAGATACCTTTTTGTTTACAGATTGTTCTAACTTTTCTTGAAGAACAATAACATGACGGCAGCCCATCGTAAGGGTGTGTGTATCGTGGCTGACATGCTCACTTGGCTGTGCTGTGCCACTGCAAAGTAAGACTGGTAGTAGGAGAGTTCTAATTTCTTTATACAAGAAAACAAGACTGTTTACAGCCACACTAGCGACTCTATACGGTTGTAATGCTCACGTAAAACAAATCCGAACTGTTACATAGATAAACCAAAGTTTGGGAAAAATTTTAATTTTGACTTGATAGTTGAAAAGTCATAGGATCACCAAAGTTCACAAAGACAATGTCTGCAACAAATTGTTATTAAGACACTGGAGTCATTCTCTGGGCACCATTAATGTCTGTACCAAATTTCCTGCAATAGTTGTTAAAGTGGAACTCCACCGATTTTTACACATCGGTTTGTTTACAGGTCTTGTGGCGTACTACCACATATATGAAAAAAGAAGTTTGAAGCCTTTTGGGGCTCCAAAAGGAACTGTGTGAAATCTTATAAATTGCCTCAAGTGATATCACGCTGATGTAACACGTTACAGGTATAAATAACACATTAATGCTGGCTGACCTTTTTTTTTTGCATGCTGTCATGTCTTCCTTTGAACATGAATGTTTATTATTTAACACTGTTGTTTCCTGCTATAACAAGTCAAAGTATCTGCTGTGAAAAATATTTAATTTATCACTACAGTTAAGGATTTATTTGCACATGTTCCTGCATATGAACATCAACAAGTTGACAGAACTTCACAAATATAACACTTGATGCTCATTTATCTTTGCTTAAATGTGCAACAACAACTAAATTCATATTTGAATGCTCAGCACCCCTAACATGAATTCATAGATTTTATGACTTTGTGAAACTGGATGCCAAATGGAAAAGTGTCGAAGACTCGTGGTTTTAGAAGATATCAGCGTTTAGTGTTGGTGCTCCTGCTTTCAGCTTTAAGAGAATGTTTTAACGCTGGTCAGAATATGCACCAGGTTTGCTGTGACTTTAGAAAAGAGATCCACCTAAATGAGTGTTTGGAGTGGTGAGGGTCAGACCGCAGCGAGGTCCATGTCACATGACGCTATGAGCTATGACACAGTGAACCTTGCCCATTGAGACACTCTGCTCAAACGTAGTCATGGGAAATTTAAGCTAGAGCGAGAACAAAGAGAGCTTGATCCATGGGATGCCATGGTTCCTGAGGCACATCAGTCTTCTCTCTTTTTTTCTTTCAGTCCTTTGCTGGGAAAAAGAGGGGTGAGCCATGGCTCCTTCCAGTCTTAATCAAACTCATAGTCTCCTTTTAGCTAGTGGGAGCTCAGCCAGCCAGGGATTGATTTAAGAGTACTGGGACGTGGGTAAATAGAATTGTTTGTCATGCTGCCGCTCCTAGTCGAGCGCTAGACTTTACATCAGGGGTGAAAGTTGCTGATTTAGGCTAACTGAACTATAAGCTGCTCATCCCACGACCAAGTTAGATCTCAGTAAATGTGCACTGCTGGCTGTCTGATCATGACTTGTGCAGTATGTTAAACAGCTCAAGCATCATTAAAATTCAATTTTTTTCTGACACACTTAAAGGTGGCGATGTGTGGAGGTGCTTATTAGATTCACATTTGATGAAAAGAGTTAACAGCTGGGAGTAGTGTCGAAACAATTTAACCAACAAAACTATAATAGACTACAATTTTAATAGTCTGTTCATTGTTTAAGTCAAACATGTAAAACATTCTGGTTTCACCTGCTAAAATTTGTAGTTTTTTTGTTGTTTTATTAGACAAAAAATTGAAGACTTTATCTTGAGCTCTGGTGAATTGTGATGGGCAATGTTTACTGTTTTCTGACATTGTATAGATTAAAATAATTATCCGCTATGTATGTTTTAAAATTTCAAACTATAGCCCAATCAATACAGGATATTTGAGACCAGTCAGTCATTTTTTACATGAACACTTAACATAAACATTTTTGTTATTTAAGAATTTTGACCATGATTTGTCCTGAGTGCCACCAGAATGATTTGGAATATGCTTTAAACACATACAATTTCAAAATAATCAATAGTTTTACCAGTGAAGAAAACAATAACTGGCTTTCATATACGCTGCTATTCCAAATAACACTCTTCTCCATTATTTATTTATTTATTTATATATATATATATATATATATATATATATATATATATACACACACACACATATACATACAGTGTTGTACTGAGGCTTCCGAATCACTGTTGGCTATAAAAGAAGGGGCTTTCACAGTGGCGACTGTGTGATGTTGTCAGAGGAGATAAAAGGAGAAGCTCTGAGGCTGCAGCCTCTTTGGGGCCCTGGCTAGTCAGTATTCAAGCTCCCTGCCCAACTGATAATTAGCCACACTCTGCTGTCAGCCCACAGGCCTGCCATCCCAAGTTGGGGAAAGTCCCACCTTATTATGCCTCCAGCTGGCCTTTTTTCAGTAAAGGCCCCTGAATGTAACTCAAGCTCCACAGCCTTGATGTACCATACAATGCTGGAGATAATCATCAGACTATAATGCAGACATGGTCGAGTACACTCGCATCTGACTTTAACGTTTTGTTCGCCTCGCAGGGTCCACTTACAGCATCTTGTCCACTATGCCGTCGGACTCAGAAAGCAGCAGCTCTCTCAGCAGCTTAGGTGAGTGTGGCGCTCGTTGTGGTGGTCAGGTGTTCAGAAATGTCAAAAATAAAAACATCTTAAAACAAGTATGTCAGAAAATATTTTTCAAGTAATAGTCATTGGTTGCTGCCTGTTAGACTCTAAGCACATGCAAGTGATTACACAGATGTGAGAAGGATTTAACCTCTATATATACACACACACACACACACACACACACACACACACACACACACACACACACACACACACACACACACACACACATACACAGACCTGTTTCATTTAGTCATTCTCTGAGGGAGAGAGGATTTGACTGGTCAATACCACCGAAAGGGAAACAGAGCTTTGAATTGTATCAGTGCGGGGATTTCTGTGTAATATGTTCACAAGTACTGAGGTTAATGAGTACAGTGAGGTAGATGAATAATGAAGTAGAATATTAAACTGATTTTGGCTGCAAAAATGTGAGCAATGATTAAACATGATACAGTAAGATAAAGGTTAAGGCTTGTAATGAATGTGTAGATGTTTGGTCCAGTAGCTACAACAAAGAGCTCTTGCTTATGATTGGTTAATATTTAGACCAAGTAAGTTCAGTTTGAGACTCTTGAGCCTTGCGAGTACACAAGCCTTCCGTCAGTGTTTTTGCACGTTTTCAGTAAAACGTTAAACAAAGAACACATCAGTTAAAGTGAGCATTTAGAAGAAATTGATGGAGCAGCACTAATACCCCCATCATTTGAGCTTTGTGAACGGCACATGCCACCAGTGACATGCTGACTCACACAGGTACGTCTGGTCAAGCCTCCTCCCCTCCCCCCGCTCACATGGACAGCCACCAGGTGAACGAGAAGATTGAGACGGTTCTGTTCCAGCTCAGACATGTGACCCGCGAGAGGGACGAACTACGTAAACGTCTGGCTCTCTCTTCACCCGGAACAACCTTCGATGACTGCAGGTACTGTTCTGATCTCATGTACCGGATTCCCTGTTTTCCAAAACAAACATTTACAGAAAAGCGCAGTAATCCTGTGTATACCTGCACTCTATGAATAGAGGCATTTTGCCTTATTCAGCTTTTAAAAGCAACAAACAACAAAGGAAGAATGGTCTTATGTGACCTCCCATGTGGCGTCTTAAAACTCAATTTTAGTCCATCACAATGTTGTCCCCTTCTTCCCCCTCTGTGAAATAGACCAAACACAAAAGCAAGTCATGACTACGAGCGTCTGAAGCTGCAGTGCATGAAAGCAATGGCAGACCTGCAATCCCTGCAGAACCAGCACAGCACCACCCTGAAGAGGTGCGAGGAGGCTGTAAAGAAAGCAGACTTCTACCAGTGAGTGGAAAGCCCTACTACACGGCCTTTCGTCAATTTTTTAATAGCCGGAGCATTTGTGCTGTATGCCTTCGCAATCAGCCAGCAGGGTTTTAGCTGGTATTCAGTTCTTCCTCTAACATATTCACAGCAGATTGCATAGAACAGATTTGACTTTTGCGAGAGTAATAGGGATGAAGCCTTTTATACCAGTCCAAAAGCTGATGAGTTATAAATCCTTGCAGCCTTTCATCAATTTGATTTCATCTTTGTGATTGTTGTAGAAAAAGACTGTTTCTATTGTCTTCTTAGCAGCATAAATCCCGAGTCGTCTTTTCAGACCAAAGGTTGAGAGCAGAGACTGAATTACTTCTCTATAAGTAATGCCCTTCTTGAAGAGTTCATGCTAAAGCATGCGCTGTAATCATCATCTGAACGCTGTGTGCATGGCACGGCATCTGTGCCATGAGGATAACGCTACGGACATAGCATTTGTTGTCCCGTGAAATAGGCTGAGCTGAGTCGATGTGAAGGGAAGGCTGGTCCATTTGTGTGATTTTAATTTCATTTTAAGTGTAGGGAGCCAACATCTGGCCCCAAATGCAAACAGACAGATGAAGGATTATTGCCATTTTTAAGCCTCTCCTTCTGGGCCCTGTTTGCACTTTAGAAAAAGTCTGTATTTATTACTGCCCTTTCTTTGTCTGTTACTTACCCGTTCACACTAAACACCATCCTCTATGAATAGGAAATGGGACATGGATGCCTGACCAATGAATTGTACTAAGATCAATAAGGCACAGCACATGGGCTTTTTATTTAAGGCAGGCAAGTAAAGCAGTAAATAAGCATGATGGATTTGAAGGACTGTCTAAAGTTGTGGGCATGGACGTGAGCAGAACACATCTAAAAAATAGGCAATATGCACAGAACAAGGGAAATCATGTCTATTCATTTGTAGTAATTGTGAAGTGCTAATTCTCAGTAGTCCTGAAGTGATTAGCTGACGGAAAGGAAATTACATGAAGCAACAGCAAATGTCATGATCATTTAAATAGTCTATTCAAATATTCTCCAAGGTGAGGATTTGCTGCTTTTAGCAGTTGGGTTTGGTTAGTTGTTGGTCATTTACAAACAAGCAACTTGAAAACATCACCTTGAGTTCTTGGAAACTTGTGATGGGCATTTTTGATATACCAGCACCTTGGCATATAGGCTTCAAGTACCACAAAACAGTGTTTTCACACAAGGCACTAATACATAAAGTCTGTATTCATACATAGAGTTCAAACACAGAACAACACCCCCCAAGGGCTAAAAACAACCCATGTATTGTTGACTTTAACCATGACTGGCAGTGTCAACGGTCTGATGGTACTTGCTGTGGTATTTCCTCAGTACGCTGCACAGCCGTCTGGGGAGCGAGCATGGTCAGCTGAAAGAGGAGCTGGAGGTGGTGAGACAGGACAACATCCAGCTGGTCCGGGAGCACAACCACCTGAAACAGGCCTGCGAGGAGCTGAGGAGGCTGCATGACGACGACCAGAGAGAGGTGGCTGAAATGAGGATGCTACACCAGCAGGTACTCAGGGAACTGGCAATCTACATTCATGCTTATACACCTACAGATGAGAATACATATACATTCACAAACCTAAACGTTCATACTGTCTGCACACACTGTAGTACTCGCACACTCATTTCCATCTCTGACTGCCCTTTAGATTCAATAATTTGGATCTTGACATTTTAGACAGAAATCAATATCTCTCTCAGTGACCATTACTTCCAAGACGACATCATTCAAAGAAATAGGGTCCGACAAACTCGTCCTCCCATGTCTCCATCGTTCAAAACATTCTTTCAAATTAGACAAATTACTTAACCTGCGTCTTTTACTGTTTCATCGTCGGACATGTAGTCTGACTACAGTCAGAAGGTCAGATCATTAAATGTTTGCAGTACCTTACATAAACAAGGGGAATGTCTTTCATGGCTCTTTGATAGCAAGCATACATGCCTGATTGTCCTCAAAGCTCATGTCGTCATTAGGTAAAATAATGTTCAGCGTCAGTCAAATTAGGAATCAAATTAGCTCAATGATGTCAGTCCACAGTCCGCTTATATATACAGTACCAGTCAAAAGTTTGGTCACGCTTTCTCATCTCTCATTCATTTTAATGGGAAAGTTTGTCCAAACTTTTGACTGGTATTGTATCTGGAAGGATATGTGTGTAGGATGTAGGTTAGATGTAGGCCTACCTAACTGGGCTGCACCAAATGATACACTGATGCTTTTAAGGAGTATAAATGTGATATCATATAGACTGACGGGCATCTCACTCATTGAGCAATTTTGGTGACTCTCATGTAAATGCAGGTTATTGTGATCAGTAATTATTCAAGACTGCAATTTGATGCCATGTCATAAATAATGAAAAACTGAAGGAAACAGGTAAAAAACAAGGTGTTTTGCACTGTAATATTATGGCAGGATTTTAATGAGGAACTGTCAAAGTATTTGGCATGGGAAAGAATCATAAGCTTTATTCACTTTGTAATGTATCGGGCAAAGTCCTGCACTCGTGCTGATGCGCTTGTGTATACATGGTTGCCGAATGATCTCGCATAGTTATATATATTGCTTCCTGTTTCTTGGATTGACAGTGGAGAGACAGATAGGAAACATTGGGAGACTGAGGAGGGGTGTGACACGCAACAAAGGTCCCTGACTGAACTTGGGACATTGTGGTTATATTAGCCACTATATCACCAGAATGCCCCGGGATCCCTTCTGAGACAGTTTCTTTGATCAGCACATGGATTGAGTAAATGTACACATAATATTAGTTTTATCTTATGAATTTATGCTAATATCACATATCATCTTCTGTCATACTGTGGTTAGTCTAGTTCAAACAATCATTGTACAACTTAAGATGGAAGCTTTACTGTTATTTATTACATTTATATCCAGAGCACCAAAAGTTGCAGAGTTGCAGGCAGTCTAACTTTTCACACATAAAAATGTGATCAAATGTTTTTTAATTTTCTTAAAGAGAGCAATGAAAACCCACACATCCAATATAAATGTAGTACCGGAAATATACAACATTTGAGAACATTTTGCAGTCTAACTTTTCTGAAATCAAAAGCACTAGTGAAGCCCAGCCATCTTTGGTTGAGATTATTTAAGAGACTAGGTAACTTTTCTGTGCAAAGACACTGTTAACAAAACATTTAAAGCTAACCTGAATGCATGTAAATTGAATTGAATAAGCCAACAGTGAATGACCAAATCTCATCTTTATGTAATTATACTGAAAGACTCAGTCCATTGCATCATTTGGCATTATTATTGTCCTCATTAAATGCACCACAACTGGATGAAATGAGCATCCCATTGTACCCTAATTCAGTAAGCGCCTGAATGATGTCATTTCCAGGTGATGAGAGAGGGGTCATCTGATGTCCTCAACAAGCTTTATGACACCACTGTGGACAAGTTGGAGGCCATGAAGAGTGACTACGAGGCTCTGAGGAAGCGCTACAACGAAAAGACGGCCGGTCACAACGCAGACCTGAGTCGTCTGGACCAGGCTGAGGAGGAGAACCACCGGCTGCAGAAACAGCTGGACATGCTGCTGAAGCAGAGAGATGCTGCCATCCACTATCAGCAGCAGTTCTCCTCGTCAATAAGAAGGTAAAGCCGGAAATATCGCGGACAAATCAAATCGGCAGCAATAGAAGCTGCACACGCACAGACTCAGCAGCTTTAAAAAGTCTAATGATTAACAGCAGTTGCAGCAAACTTTGCTTCAAACTCAGTACTGCCAAGTGTAATGCCAAGGCCAAATATGCACAGTGCTTAAAACATTCTCAGTCCAAGGTAGAGATGTTCTGATACCGATACTGGTATCGGTATCGGCTCCGATACTGCCTAAAACGCTGGTATCGGGAAGTACTGGAGTTTATGCACCGATACCACGTAATAAAGCCCTAAAGAAAATCTACGTTAAAGTAGTTTATTTATGTTCTTTTTCCGTTATAACTGACTGTCAAACTGGATAATAAAAGAAAGTTCTGTGGCGTTCATTGTTTGTGTTTGTTCATGTTTCACAAAGAGTTTAACCTGAGCCAGACCGACAACAAAGATAGAAATAATATCACATCCATTCAGGGATAGTAGTATACACTTGTTAAAACATAATAAAATATATGACACACTGGTATCGGATCGGTACTCGGTATCGGCCGATACGCAAGTTCAGGTATCAGAATCGGTATCGGGAAGCAAAAAATGGTATCGGACCATCTCTAGTCCAAGGCAGATGAAGCTTTGCAGATGCCTTCCCATTTCAGTGTTTCCTTTTATGATGCTGAGATTGCAAGCTTGGTTACTTGCTGTTTTTGCCTGTCTGTGTTTCTGTTTTAATATTTATTTTTTTAGCCCAACTCAACAAAAGAAAATGCATCTGCAAAGGGTGTCAAGTTATAAAAAACAGTAAAACCTAATGCATTCCCTATGTGGTACAGGTTTGACAACACGCAGCAAGAACTGGCCAAGGCCGCATCCCAGAACAAGGAGCTGCAGCGAGAGATGGAGCGACTGCAGTCAGAGGCGACACGGCTGAAGACCCAGCAGCTCAAGGCGGCAAAAGAAGGCGAGAAATACAAGGAGGAGCGTGACTCTGTGATCAACGAGTACCGTCTGATCATGAGCGAGCGTGACCAGGTGATCAAAGAGGTGGACAGGCTTCAGACAGGGCTGGAGATGGCAGAGGCGAAGCTGAAAAACACTTCCTCAGAGAGACGGGTGGCCAGTGAAGAGCTGGAGGCCCTCCGACAGGTAACGGCTGAATCAAGGGGTTCTTCTTAGTCCCATCCTAAGAATTAAATTAGGTTAAACATGTTCCTTTAAGAAATGGGAGAACAGTCCTGTTTAGATAATGGACTTGTTAATTCATATCTGTAAAATATTTTTTCATGATTCATTTTTTTCAGTTTAATCAAGTACCCTTGTAAATTTAGAGCAATCATCATGAAGATGATTGCTCTAAATTTACAAGGGTACTTGTGTTGAAGAATGATTTATTGCATAATATCTGTGTGACAAATGTATCAACTGTAGTTAAGCTGGTTACAGCTACCGTCATTATTGATTTTGGCAACACCCAGAGCTTTTTATTTAGGCTGGCAAAAAAGCAATCATGTGTCATCATTGGTATTGAAAGACTACAGTTCAAACTGAGTCGCCCAGCCAATAAAAAAAAAAACAACTCAAAATTGACAACACAAATTGTCGTCTACTTCTTTTAAAAGGGGAAAAGGTCTTTGTAATCCTCAGTTTTTCACCTAATAGGAAGTTTGTGTTAGTAGCACCTTCAGTTCAGTGAGATGAGATAAGATTTTATTGATACCCAAGAGGAAAATTCCAGTGTCACAACTACTAGACAAGAAACAGGACAAAGAAGATGAGTATTTACTCACTTTTAATCAATCATCCACTTCTGATATGTTTTTGTGCAATATGAAGGAGCTGGCCTCAGCACTGGTGGACAGGGACCGGGCCATCTGTGAAAAGAACGAGCTGCTGGAGAAATACTGCCACGAGGTGAAGGACAAGGCCGAGGCCCAGAAAGAGCTGAGCCAGGCCTGCAAGGACATCGAGGCGGTGCGCGAAGAGAGAGAC